>NC_062278.1:179307697-179607697 GCF_902655055.1 Lutra lutra | reverse complement strand
CTCTGTACCACCTCCAACCATAGCTTCTTTGAATGTTTGGAATGATCAGATCAGGTCTTAAAAATCAAGTGCTTTTATTTAATACATATTTTGTAAATTTCATCTTCTGTGCAGTTGTACTGACCACCAGTAAATCATTTACCTTTGGAATGGATTACTCTGGTATTTGGTTTATAAGTTTAAAAAAAAAAATCACAGTTTTTTGAGGAATCTTGATTTGCCACTTATTTCATTAATTAAGTTAATGAGGATAGCCTAGGGATATATTTCTGTTACACCTCTGGTAGGTAACATATTTATATACATTAGACTATTGTCTTATTCTTAGCCCATATCCACAATTCCTTGTTAAAAAATTTAAAACTATAAAAACAAATGCTTCTTTCTAAGTGAACAGCAAACTCATTTAGCAGTAAATCCTTACTGAACTGACATGAGAACATTTATGTTTTTATCTCAATTATTGTTATTAATTTATAGATTTTGTTGCAGAAATACTGTTATTTTCTATTAAGAGACCTCCTACAGTGTTAATGAAAATTTCCTTATTCCTGGACAGATCTGCCCCAGTGAGTTCCATGAAGGGGTAATAGATCTGGATATCTCTAGAGAAGAAATGTTCTTGATAATTCAGAACATTTTAGAATCTAGGTGCATTCATTTCTTAATTGGAAGACAAATTCTTTGTCAGATTCTAATGTGAAATATAGGGAAATTTGGGATGCCTCTATTCTGACACTGATATATCTTAGATATTGCTTTTTTAAGCAAGAAGAAAATCAACTAATTCCTTAAGTAGCATCATGTAGTTTCTTTGCCCTCTATCACTCAGTTAAGTCTATGAAAATGTTGTTAATTGAAGTACAAAATAATCAGTTTTTGGTTAATGAAGCATTTACTTCACAGAAAACTTCTATTCTCCAGAAATGCTGCTAGCTCTTTTGATATTTAACAGGTGTGATGGGGGAATATGAACCAAAGATTGAAGTGCGTTTTCCTGAAACTATACAAGCTGCAAAGGATTCATCTGTAAAACTGGAATGCTTTGCCCTTGGAAAGTAAGGTTTTTTGTTTTGTTTGGTTTTGTTTTGTTTCTGGTTGCTTAATTTTTTTTAAACCTTTTTGTTATTCAAACATTGCTGTAAGGTAAATTACCAAATAGATTTCAAATGCTGGGCAAAAGTGGAACTTTCTGATTGGAATTTAAACAAACATGCCTAATACTCTGAAAATGATTGGACCTGCAGTTCTCCCCTAAATGTGCTGATGTTTCCTCTAGTTTGAGCATAACGAGTCCCATTTGGGCAGCATCTTGCAGAGGAATATATGTACTTGTATAAGATGGTGAACAAGTCATGAAATCTCCAACATATCCTTCACTCCATCTCATCCTACATCCAGAAATATATTGCCTGGAGTGTCCTCTTGCTTAATTAATCAGCAGTTCTCACAAATGAAAAAACCTGCACTGCAGATTTCCAAAATAAAACTAATTAAAGGCCATTGTTCATAGTGAATCATTAGAATTGAGCAAAACCTGCCCCGGAAGTGGAGGCACTTTGTTTTACTCAGATAAGTGTTTATCAGCCAATAGGTTTGGAATGCTTTGAAGCCAGCCAAATATTTGCAATTTTGCATAGAATATGCAGACATCTCTTAGCCTTTTAGCTATATTCAGACTTCATTTTTATGCCTTTAAACACTAGTACTCAAGTAAGGAAGACATAGATAGACTAGATCTGTGTTTTTAAACTGTGTGCATATGAATTACCTGGGGACATTGTTAAATTGGGATTCTGGAGGTCTGAGGTGAGGCTCAATTTCTCCATTTCTAACATGCCTCCAGGTAATGATGATTCTTCATTCCTATAAAACATATTTTGAGTAGTAAGCGACTCGACCCTATCAAATTTGAGGGTATACTTATAAATACAGAGTCTCTTCCCAGAGTGGTCATCACATTTAGGAAAAGTAATTTGCGTTCCAAGACGTGAAAAACATTTTGAAAAGTTCCCATTTTGTTTTTAAGTAAATATGAAGTGGGAGAGCTAGGTTCTTGACTCACAGAGTAAAAGAATGAGTCTCACTGACAAAGGAGAGTGAGTGGAGCAACAGAATTTTATTAAGCAGGGATACAGAGGGGAAAAAAAGCTCCCAGGAGTGAAGAGGGTCACAGTACCTTTGTGCTGAGGGCTTTGAAGGTTGCTCTTTTATTGAAAGCCAACCAGGGAAGGTTAATCTTTTTAATACTGACAGCATTTTTGTGTAAGCAGGACTAACGATAACATCTTTAATGGCTTACTTTTTTTAGGGTCTGTTTATTCTTTGTTGGACACAGGTGAATGTCATTAAGAAAGCCCCCCCTCCCCGCCCTTAGGGCAGGGTGGTATGGTATGTTTCCTTCTCTGGTTCCTCACACCTACGCATTTTAGGGATTTCTCCGAACCTGATCACATAGCCCCCTACCTATCTCTCCCTAGCCCCGCTTGTCCCTTTTTCAGACAGACTGAGCATCCAAATAATGCTGGTTACAAAATCTCTTTAAGTTCCTTTCTATACATGAAATTTTGTAGTTCTTTAAATTACATTTCTCAAGTTACAAATTTTCCAGGTTTTTAAGAGATCGTATTTTATTTTCATACAGTATTGGTCCTATAGTGTTTGTCCAATAAATAATTACTAACTGATTAAATCATGCTTAAGAAAGTGACAAATGGGGACTTTCTGTCACAGCCTTTTAAGATATGATGAACTTTCACCATTTTCAAGCTTTCTCTGAAATTAAAGTTTATAAAAAAACATAAAATGTCAGCAAAATACTCTGAGAACTAGACAATTTACTTAAAAAGACCAATGAAAGATAGCATCTGAAAAGAATACTTATACCTGATCCTATCATATTTGGCATCAGGAAATATGGATTCCTGTAATTTAAAATATACTCTTACATGATAAATAACTTTGAAAACTATTGAGTCTGGTTCTCAAGAGTCTTATGTAAATAAATTCCATTTGCTAAACATTTATAAGTAAGTTAGAGTTTATGTATATATTCTATCTATCTACATATAATCCTCATAATTATTCAGGGTATATCATATTTTCATTATATATGAGAATACTGAGGCTCAGACTGAATAAGTAATCTGTTCAATTTCAAGCCCTGTTGAGAATGCAAGAGCAAGTCAAACCTAGTCCCACCTGATTTTAAGTTCTGAACTTAGAAACTTTTAAATAAATGATTAAGCTAACTGCTTGTGAAACCAGTGAAGACAGATTCAATTCACAATATTCTCAAGAGTTGTCTGTTAGCAAACATACTTCTTAACCTCTATGAATTTCCATATACTCATCCAAAAGGTGTTATAATGATCTCTGCCTTTTATGTTTATTTGGAAGTAGGGGGTGGATAATACACGTAAAAAACATTTAGCACTAAGCTTTGCATTTAGGCAATGAACACTGAATTATTTGAACCCAAAATACAAATTCTGTTATCTTCTTGTCTAACCAGTGTTTGAGTTAGTGGGGATGATGGGACTAGAAAGAGGTACCTCAGAGGGTCTACAATTCTCAGCTCTGGAGTTCGTTCCTTTTCTCTCTGTCTCATACTGATAGCAGTATAAGAGAGAGCAACAAAGAGGGTCAGTTGTGGAGTAGAAAAGAGGAGCAGACAAGAAGAAAACTTAGTTGATCAGTATAGGCTTTGTATTGCTCACATATCGGATTTCCTAATTTTATTTATGTTTACTTTTTTTTTTTCTTAAAAATTCAAACCTACAGAAATGTTGAAAGAGTAATATCTGGACAATTATGTCAATTATATATGTCCTTCATCTGAACCAACAAAGTATAAATCTTTGCCACCTTTCCTTCTCTCGTTTTGTCCTCTGCTCGCTCACTCTCTCTGTCTCTTCCCCTCTTACCACACACACCCATACCTGTACCCATACACACATGCCATGCATCAGAACAGATGGGTGATAAGTTATAACTTGGCCTGCACTTTTTTAAGGATTTTATTTATTTATTTGACAGACAGAGATCACAAGTAGGCAGAGAGGCAGGCAGAGAGAGAGGGAGAAGGAGGCTCCCCACTGAGCAGAGAGCCCAATGTGGGGCTAGATCCCGGGACCCTGAGATCATGGCCTGAGCCAAAGGCAGAGGCTTAACCCACTGAGCCACCCAGGTGCCCCATTTGGCCTGCATTTTTGAGAGGGATATGCCACTCAAAATGTTGCTTAAGATCCACACTCCATTTTTGGCTCAGCTTGCTATGAGATGGAGGAGTGGAGGAAAGGAAAAAGGTAGAGTCAGGAAATGTTGACCTTCCCACTTCACCATACAACTTCACTCTTGATCCTGTTATGGATACATGCTATAAGAATTCACTGGGCGTAGATGGAAGGAGTAGATTAATAATCCAAACGGGAATCAAAACCTTAGAATATATGAGGTAAATTGTTGAAAATTCTAAAATGAATGATTTAGAAATAAATGAAATCCTCTCTTTAATAACCTCATGGTGTGAAAACAATCAGGACATTAAAACATGGCAAGTGGTCAAACTGCATACGGTAAAATTGATTATGTTAAAAAACATGTGGGAATACCTAAACTTCTGATATTATTTTACTAGTGATAATTGACTAAGGAAAATTAAAGTTGAAAAAATAATAGTTAAAAAAAAAAACTCTGTGTTAAATCTCATGGGTATGTCCATTGCTGTACATGAAATAAAATGAAGAAAAATGGAAAATGATGAGAATTACTTCATTAAAAATTGCAAAGGAAATAACTGATTTAATGGAATATACTCCATAAGATTTTATGTGATAAAATCAATTTTGAGATTATTCTTATTAAATTAAGTCATTAACATGGGATTGAAATTCCCTGGGGTTAAAAATGGAAAGTCCAAAGCATCCATTGGGTCGAAGTGATAGTGTTAAAATACGTTGAATAAGAAACACATATTCTGTGTAATTCCAGTGGAGCTACATTTCTCATTTCTTCAGATGGACAAAATGTATGTGAAAATGTTTTGTATACATTTGGAAAACATTATATGTTAGTGAGCTACTAACAGAGTTTTTATATATGCTTGCCAGTGATTTTCAGAGAACAAATTGCATGGCAATTGAAACACTGCAAACATACTGAAAAGGCTTTTTTAGTTCATTATAAAATATATTTACCAAATACTATACCAGCTTTTTAAAATTTGCACAATTAATAAACATAGAAAACAACACATTCTTTCCACAATACATTATATGCTTGCATAAAATAACGATCTGAGAATGTTAAAAATCAAACCACTTGCTTTATAAATTATAAACCAGTTATTTGCAGTGTTTTTATAAACTCTATTAAAGTGTTTTTTTTCCTTTTTAAAAAATTTTTATTTTTTAAATTTCTTTTCAGTGTTCCAGAAAATTCATTGTTTATGCACCACACCCAGTGCTCCATGCAATATGTGGCCTCCATAATACCCACCACCAGGCTCACCCAACCTCCCATCCCCCGCCCCTCCAAAACCCTCAGATTATTTTTCAGAGTCCACAGTCTCTCATGGTTTTTCTCCCCCTCCAGTTTCCCCCAACTCCCTTCTCCTCTACAGTGTTTTTATAAACTCTTCTGAAAGATAATTATGGATCATGTTCTCTGACATCTCTTCGTGAATATATTGCCATGCTGTATTTGAGCTTGTTGGTTTTTTTTCCCCCAAATGTAGGAATTACTTTGTACAAATCAATTTAAATCTCCTAGTTCACTTTCTGAGGTGCCATACTTCTTTATAATATGTTCAATAAACACAAAGCTGAGCAAAACTAATTTGAGGAGGAATGAAGTCAAAGTTCTCTTTCTTATTAGCAATGTTTTTAAATACTCTTGTTAAATAACTAGTGAATACTTTTTATGTTATAAACTGTATCTTCTATTAAGCAAGGGTTTTATATGTTTTGATAAGAGAAATAATTAGAGAAAGGGAAGGAGGAAGAGAGGGAGGGAAAAAGGAAATAGTAGGTGAATAGGTGAATGTAAGGGAGAAGAAAAAAAGACAGATCAATGCTATATGCTATTCTTGTTTTTCATTTTCAGGACCTAAGACAGTTCCTAAAATACTGACTGGTTTTCTTTTTTCTTTTCTTTCCTCCTCCTCCTCCTCCTCTCCCTCCTCCTCTTACCAAATATCTCCTTTTTTAAAAAATTATTTTTATTAACATATAGTGTATTATTTGCCCCAGGGGTACAGGTTTGTGAATCATCAGGCTTACACACTTCACAGCACTCACCATATCACATACCATCCCCAATGTCCATAACCCAACCACCCTCTCCCTACCCCTATCCCCCAGCAACCCTCAGTTTGTGAAATTAAGAGTCTCTTATGGTTTGTCTCCCTCCCGATCCCATCTTGTTTCTTTTTTTCTTTCCCTACCCCCAAACCCCCTGCCCTGCCTCTCAAATTCCTCGTATCAGAAAGATCATATGATAATTATCTTTCTCTGATTGACTAATTTCACTCAGCATAATACCCTCTAGTTCCATCCACATCGTTGCAAATGGCAAGATTTCATTTCTTTTGCTGGCTCCATAGTGTTCCATTGTATATATATACCACCTCTTCTTTATCCATTCATCTGTTGATGGACATCTAGGTTCTATCTAGGCTATTGTGGACATTGCTGTTATAAACACTCAGGGGCTTGTGCCTCTTTGGATCACTACATTTGTATCTTTAGGATAAATACCCAGTACTGTGAATGTGGGTCTTAGCATAGCTCTGTTTTCAACTTTTTGAGGAACCTCCTTGCTGTTTCCAGAGTGGCTGCACCAGCTTGCATTCCCACCAACGGTGTAGGAGGGTTCCCCTTTCTGTGCATCCTTGCAAACATCTGTTGTTTCCTGACTGGTTAATTTTAGCCATTCTGACTGGTTTTCAAAATCAAAATCAAAACTTGTGGTTTTGATTTGTATTTCCCTGATGCTGAGTGATATTGAGCACTTTTTCACATGTCTGTTGGCCATCTGGATGTCTTCTTTGCAGAAATGTCTGTTCACGTCTTCTGCCCATTTCTTGACTGGATTATTTGTTCTTTGGGTCTTGAGTTTGGTAAGTTCTTTATAGATTTTGAATACTAACCCTTTTTCTGATGTGTCATTTGCAAATATCTTCTCCCATTCTGTCGGCTGTCATTTGGTTTTGTTGACTGTTTCCTTTACTATGCAAAAGCTTTTGATCTTGATGAAGTCCCAGTAGTTCATTTTTGCCCTTGCAAAGAAAAAAAAAAAAAAAAAAAAGCAAGGGAACTTACTTTTGGCGATATTTCTAGGAAGAAGTTGCTGCAGCTGAGGTTGAAGAGGTTGCTGCCTGTGTTCTCCTCAAGGATTCTGATGGATTCCTGTCTCAAGTTGAGGTCTTTCATCCATTTTGAGTCAATTTCTGTGTGTGGAGTAAGGAAATGGTCCAGTTTCATTCTTCTACATGTGGCTGTCCAATTTTCCCAATACCATTTGTTGAAGAGACTGTTTTCCACTGGACATTCTTTCCTGCTTTGTCTAAGATTAGTTGGCCATAGAGTTGAGGGTTCATTTCTGGGCTCTCTGTTCTGTTGCATTGATCTATGCATCTCTTTTTGTGCCGGTACCATACTGTCTTGATGATGACAGCTTTGTAATAGAGCTTAAGTCTGGGATTGTTATGCTACCACTTTGGCCTTCTTTTTCAACATTCCTTTGGCTATTTGAGGTCTTTTCTGTTTCCATATAAATTTTAGGATTGTTTGTTCCATTTCCTTGAAAAAAAAATTGATGGTCCTTTGATAGGGATTGCATTAAATGTGTGGCTTGCAGGATGCCTGGGTGGCTCAGTGGGTTAAGCCTCTGCCTTCAGCTCAGGTCATGATCTCAGGGCCCTGGGATCGAGCCCCACATTGGGATCCCTGCTTGGCGGGAAGCCTGCTTCCCCCCCTATCTCCGCCTGCCTCTCTGCCTACTTGTGATCTCTCTCTGTCAAATAAATAAAATCTTTAAAAATAAATAAATAAATAAATAAATGTGTGGCTTGCTTTAGGCAGCATAGACATTTTCATAATATTTGTTCTTCCAATCCACGAGCATGGAATGTTCTTCCATTCCCTTGTGTCTTCCTCAGTTTCTTTCATGAATCCTCTATAGTTTTCTGAGTACAGATTCTTTGCCTCTTTGGTTAGGTTTATTCCTAGGTATCTTGTGTTTTTGGGTGCAATTGTAAACGGGATCAACTCCTTAATTTCTCTTTCTTCTATTTTATTCTTGGTGTATAGAAATGCAACTGATTTCTGTGCATTGATTTTATATCTTGACACTTGACTGATTTCTTGTATAAGTCCTAGCAGTATTGGAGTGGAGTCTTTTGGGTTTACCACATAAAGTATCTTATCTTCTGCAAAGAGTGAGAATTTGACTTCTTTGCCGATTCAGATGCCTTTTATTTCTTTTTGTTGCCTGATTGCTGAGGCTAGAACTTCGAGGAATAGGTTGATAGCAGTGGTGATAGTGGAAATCCCTGCCATGTTCCTGACCTTAGGAGAAAAGCTCTCAGTTCTTCCCCATTGAGAATGATATTCACTGTGGGTTTTTTGATGATATTGAGGTATGTACCCTCTATCCCTACACTTTGAAGAGTTTTGATCAAGAAAGTGTGCTTTACTTTGTCAAATGCTTTTTCAGCATCTATTGAGAGTATCATGTGGTTCTTACTCTTTCTTTTATTAATGTATTGTATCACATTGATTGATTTGTGGGTGTTGAACCAAGCTTGCAGCCGGGGAATAAATCCCACTTGGGCGTGGTGAATAATCCTTTTAATGTACTGTTGGATCCTATTGGGTAGTATTTTGGTGAAAATCTTTGCATCCTTGTTCATCATGGGTATTGGTCTGTAATTCTCCTTTCTGATGGAGTCTTTGTCTGGTTTTGGGATCAAGGTAATGCTGGCCTCATAAAATGAGTTGGGAAGTTTCCTTCCATTTCTATTTTCTGGAACAATTTTAGAGGAATAAGTATTAATTCTTCTTTAAATGTTTGGTAGAATTCCCCTGGGAAGCCGTCTGCCCCGGGCTCTTGTTTGTTGGGAGATTTTTGATGACAGCCTCAACCACCTTACTGGTTAGGGGTCTGTTGAGGTTTTCTATTTCTTCCTGGTTCAGTTGTAGTAGTTTATATGTCTCTAGGAATGCATCCATTTCTTCCAGATTGTCAAATTTGCTGGAGTGTAGTTGCTCGTAATATGTTTTTATAATTGTTTGTATTTCTTTGGTGTTGGTGGTGATCTCTCCTCTTTCATTTGTAATTTTATTAATTTGGGTCCTTTCTCTTTTATTTTTGATAAGTCTGGCCAGGGCTTTATCAATCTTATTAGTTCTTTCAAGGTACCAGCTCTAGTTTCATTGATTTGTCCTACAATAATACAATAATAGTGGGGACTTTATTACCCCCCTCACTGAAATGGACTACTGTTCTTTGGGTTTCGATTTCATTGATTTCTGCTCTGATCTTTATTATTTCTCTTCTCCTGATGGGTTTAGGGTTTCTTTGCTGTTCTCGCTCCAGCTCCTTTAGGTGTAGGGTTAGTCTGTGTACTTGAGACCTTTCTTGTTTCTTGAGAAAGGCTTGTATCGCTATATATTCCTCTCAGAACTGCCTTTGCTGTGTCCCACAGATTTTGAACAATTGTGTTTTCATTTTCATTCATTCCCATGTATTTTTTCAATTCTTCTTTAATTTCCTGGTTGACCCATTCATTCTTTAATAGGATGCTCTTTAGTCTCCATGTATCTAAGTTCTTTCCAACTTTCCTCTTGTGATTGAATTCTAACTTCAGAGCCTTGTGGTCTGAAAATATGCAGGGAATGATCCCAATCTTTTGGTACCAGTTGAGACCTGATTTATGACCCAGGATTTGATCTGTTCTGGAGAATGTTCCATATGCACTAGGGAAGAATGTATATTCTGTTGCTTTGGGATGGAATGTTTTCAATATATCTGTGATATCCATCTGGTCCAGTGTGTCATTTAAGGCCTTTATTTCCTTGTTGATCTTTTGCTTGGATGGTCTGTCCATTTCAGTGAGGGGGGTAATAAAGTCCCCACTATTATTGTCAATGTGTTTCTTTGATTTTGTTATTAATTGGTTTATGTAGTTGGCTGCTCCCATGTTAGGGGCATATATATTTAAAATTGTTAGATCTTCTTTTCGGACAGACCCTTTAAGTGTTAAATGGTGTCCTTCCTCATCTCTTAGTGTAGTCTTTGGCTTAAAATCTAATTTATCTGATATAAGAATTGCCATCCCAGCTTTCTTTTGATGACCATTAGCATGGTAAATTGTTTTTCACCCCCTCACTTTAAATCTGGAGGTGTCTTTGGGTCTAAATTCATTTCTTGTAGACAGCATATTGATGGGACTTATTTTTTATTATCCATTCTGATACCTTGTGTCTTTTGATTGGGGAATTTAGCCCATTTACATTCAGGATAAATATTGAAAGAGATGAATTTAGTGCCATTGTATTGCCTGTAAGTTGACTTTATTGTATATTGTCTCCATTCCTTTCTGGTCTACTACTTTTAGGCTTTCTCTTTACTTAGAAGACCCCTTTCAATATTTCCTGTAGGGCTGGTTTGGTGTTTGCAAATTCCTTTAACTTTTGTCCTGAAAGCTTTCTATATCTCCTTCTACTTTCAGTGACAGCCTAGCTGGATATAATATTCTTGGCTGCATATTTTTCTCATTTAGTGCTCTGAATATATCATGCCAGTTCTTTCTGGCCTGCCAGGTCTCTGTGGTTAAGTATGCTGCCAATCTAATATTTCTACCATTGTATGTTGCAGACCTTTTGTCCCAAGCTACTTTCAGGATTTTCTCTTTGTCACTAAGACTCCTAAGTTTTACTATTAGATGACAGGGTGTTGACCTATTTTTATTGATTTTGAGGGGTGTTCTCTGTGCCTCCTGGATTTTGATACTTTTTCCCTTTGCCATATTAGGGAAATTCTCTACTATAATTTGCTCCAGTATACCTTCTTCCCCCTTCTCTCTTTTTCTTCTTCTTCTGGGATCCCAATTATTCTAATATTGTTTTGTCTTATGGTATCACTTATCTCTCAAATTCTCCCCTTGTGGTCCAGTAGTTGTTTGTCCCTCTTTTGCTCAGCTTCTTTATTCTCTGTAATTTGGTCTTCTATATCACTAATTCTTGCTTCTGCCTCATTTGTCCTAGCAGTAGAAGCCTCCATTTTTTTTATTACACCTCATTAATAGCTTTTCTTTTTATTTCAACTTGATTAGATTTTAGTTATTTTATTTCTCTAGAGTGGGATTTTATTTCTCCAGAAAGGGATTCTCTAATAATTTCATGCCTTTTTGGAGCTCAGCTAGCACCTTGATAATCGTCATTCTGAACTCTAGTTCTGACATATTACCAATGTCCCTATTGATTAGGTCCCTAGCCATCCATACTGTCTCTTGTTCTTTTTTTTTTTTTTTTTGGTTTTGAATTTTTCTGCCTTGTCATTTTATCCAGATAACAGTATAACAATATATGAATGAGAGACTAAAATACTAAAAGAGTGGCAAAGCCCCCAGAAAAATATACACTAACCTAATCAGAAGAGACCCAAAACTAGGGGGAGAAGTAAGGGGGAAAATAAAAATAAAAAAATAAAAAAGTACACACACACACACACACACACACATGCTTTAGTGAATACACTGGTGAATAGAACAGAGCCACCCACTTGATTTTGTGTGTATTGTGGTCTCTTAGAAGAAACTACCTCCCAGAATTTTAAAGAAAAAAAAACATAGATAGATAGATAGATAGATAGATAAGGATAAACATGATGAAGGATTGAATATGATTGTAAAGATGAAAATTTTAAAAAGATTCTAAAACAGGAATTGATAAGTTGGTTGGGGAAAAAAAAGAGAGAGCATGTGATCAGGTTGGAGACTAGAACAAAGACATGTGCTAGATTTAGTGTATATTTTGACCCATTAGAAGAAATTGTATCCCTGAATTTTAAAGGAAAAAAAAAAACCTACATGTTTACAAAAAGTAAAGTTAAATACAATGAAGGGATAAAATATGACTATAACAATGAAAATTTAAATAATTTTTTCAAAAAAGTTATTGCTAAGATAAAATAGTTAGAAAATGTTAAAAGAGGAAAGGTTAAAAAAGAATAAGAAAAAAATAAAATTAAAAAATATTTAACTTTGCAAGACTATTGGATCATGGGGAAAAAGCCATGAATTCTATGAATTGCTTTCCCCTAGCTTTGGAGTTCTGCAGTTCCCATTGATTGGTGAAGTTGGTCTTGGATGGATGTTCTTGCTAATCTTTTTGGGGAGGGGCCTGTTGCAGTGATACTCAAATGTCTTTGCCTGAGCAGAATTGCACTGCCCTTGCCAAGGCCCAGGCTAAGTATCTGCTCAGGTTCACTCTCAGTAGCTTTTGTTCCCTGAACACTTTCCATATAGCTTTGTAGGATGGGAATGAAGATGCGGCCTCCCAGTCTCCAGCCTGGAGGAGTCGAGAGCTCGGGGCCCCACTCCTCAGTGTGCCCTCAGAGAAAAGGAGTGAATCCCTCCCATCTGTGTGGTCTCCAGCCACACTCCGAGCTCACCCAGCCTGTGACCAAGCATTTCTGTCTCTGGTGCACAGTCGCATTTAGAGTCTCCAAACCCAGCAGATTCCTCCCACTCCTCCTGGAGGAGAAAGGAGGAGGTCTCTCCAGATCTGCCACTTGTGGTGTCCTAGCTTGAAGACCATGACCTGACTGTGCCTTGGATCATAGTTTAAGGTAACCCTGAGCTGAGAGCTCACTCCTTGGCTCCATATCTGTAGCTGGCTTCCCCACTCCCACACTCTGTGTGGGAGCACAGCCACACTCAGACACCCCCAGTCTTCCTGTGACCCTGTGGGTGCTGAGACCATACTGTCCCCGTGAGGGCTCCAGCCCTCTTAGTCTCTGGATTGATGTCCCTCAGTGGAGCAGACTTCAAAACATTCTGATATTGTCCTTCACTGCTCCACCACTTGCTGGGAGCCGGCCCCTTCCCCCACAGCCTTTCTTCTCGTGGGTTGGGATTCACTTCTCTGCACATCCTGCCTTCCAGAAAGTGGTCGATTTTCTGTTCTTAGAGTTGCTCCTCTTCTCTTCTATCTCCTGTTGAGTTTGTAGGTGTTTGGAATGGTTTGATAACTATCTAGCTGAACTCCTGGGGCCTAATGATATTTCATTCTGCTACTCCTCTGCCATCTTACTCCTGACTGGTTTTCATTAGATGTTTGTGGAATGCAGCATATACACACTTTCATAATTAGGCAATATCTCCCTTATTCCTGTGGAATAGCCCTTCTCTTGAATGTGTAGCTTTTTTTGGCACTTGTATCATGCTTGGTGTTCTCTGAGCTTCTGGACTCTATAATGTAGTAGCTGTCATTAATTTTGGAAACTTCCCAACCATCATTACTTCCACTATTTCTTCTATTTATTTTTTTTCTTTGTTCTTTTTCTGGTATTTCTAATAGATGTCTGATGCACCATTTATAGTTTCCTACAGTTCTCAGACATTCGGGGTTTGTGATTTTGTTTGTTTATTTGTTTGTTACTCATTCTTTTTTTTTTTTTTTTCTCTCTTTGCATGTTTGTTCGGGAAGTGTCTACTGATGTTTCTTCTAGTTCACTTATTCTTTCCTCAGCCATGTTCATTCCACTGATAAGTCTATCAAGGAATTCTTATTTGTATCACAATGGTGTTTATGTCTAGTATTTCCTTTTTGTCATTTCTTACAATTTCTTATCTTGGCTTGCATTAATCATGTGTCTTTGTATGTTCTGGTTTTGTTTTTGTTTTTGTTTTTGTTTTGTTTTATTTTGTTTTTTTTCCATTAGAGCCCTTAGCAGATTAATCATAGTAATTCCAAATTTCTAGTCTTGTAATCCCAGAATATTTGCCATATTTGAGTGTGGTCCTAATGCTTGTTTTGTCTCTGCATACTGCTTATTAACATGCTTTCTATTATTATGGTGGTGAATCCAGAGATGAGGTTTATCAGTTAAAAGGAATTGAGGTTACTAGATTTATGTGTGAGGTTTATGTTTATCTAGCAAGGAGTTAATGTGTGTTTACTGTTTTCCACTTTTGTTTGCTATAGCTGTGGTGTCAGAGGCTAACATTTTCTCTATTGTTTTTGTCTGTGTCTCGCTTGTTTTCCTTGGGTTTCCCTAGAGATTCTCTTCTTGTGTAGAGTCTGAGGTCTGTGGTTCTCTCAGCTGTAATCCCCTGATATTATGCAGGATCCCTATTGATGATATGAAAGTCCTTGCTTGCTAATTCTATCATCTTCAAATTTGTGAATCTGTTTCTGTTGACTTCTTTTTGTCCTAGTCATGATTCTCATTTTTATGCTTTTTAGGTTATCTGGTAACTTTAGATTGAATTATAAACAGAATGGGTGTTATGTTGTTATGTGCTGGGTTGCGGTATATTTATTTAAAGTATTAGATTTTATTGACAGGAGTTAAGTTACTGTAAGTCTGCTTGATCTTTCTATGACTTATTATTAAGCTCCTGTAGACTAGCTATAGAGTAGATTTTAGTCTAAGTCTAGTTAACTAATAATATGCATCCCCCTACTGAAGGTCCAAATGTTTACAAAATCTCTTTTCTGAAAGCTCAAAGGAACTCAACTGTCTTGTAGCCCTCTTTGAGCTCTGAAAATTGTTCTATGTCCAGTCTCATGTGACACAATTATGTACTTTCTTTTCATAATCCCATCCTCTCCGATACTCTGCAGTCCTAGTCCCTCAGTCTTGTGTGTCTCCTCAGCTCAGTGAAACATTAATGTCCTTTTTAGATTCCCTTTCCTTATTCTTTCCTCTTGAAAGTACCCACCTGTATATAGAAAGCCAGGATACCAAGGTCTTGCTTCATGTCTTTCCTTCCTTCAGGGATCACAGTTTTATACCATTCATTGTTATATTTCTGGAATCAGGTTCGTTTCCTGTGTAATTGTCCAGTTTTTCCATTTGTTTCCAGCAGGAGGCTAAGTGTAGTCCCCGTGACTTGAACATAGTTAGAAGCCAGGTATTATTAATTCTAACTTTGAAGGTAAATGCAGTGAAGTTTAGAGAAATTAACTGACTAGATCAACATAAATTTTAGATCTGGAATTCAAATCTAAATCTCACTGATTCTGACTTCAGAACTCATACTCATAGCCATATGATATTTATATCAAATTATCTTTTAATACATGAATTCATTCCCTGTGTGTAGAGGCAGTTAACCCCAATTCTATATATGTTTTCCTAACAAAAGGCTTGAAAATTTCAGTAAAATGTTTAAAAGATTTTATCTGGGGAATGGAATTATAAACCTATTTCCCATTTAGAGTCTCTGTAATTACTAAGATTTCAGCAACAAGTGAGTTTTATCTTTACATATTAGACAAAAAAAATTCAAAAGTTAACCTTTTTAAAATCCAGGCATTTTTTTTTTATGTGAAGCAGTATTTCCAAAAAATCGATCAGGGCCATTGAGGAACATACCCTTACAGGTCTGTATGAGATGATGGCAATAACTACCATTTACAAAAATCTGGGATAGATGATTAGAGACAAAACAGAAAGCATAGTTTCAGTCACAGCAGCTCATGCGGGAGGCTGCTGCACTAGGCAGGCAGACAGACTAGAGAGTGAGGAATAGGGACAGCTGACTAGAGTGTTTACTCATAGAACCTAACCATCTTAAGCCGCCATAGACTAGTGTGAGTAAAGAATAATTAAAACAAAACTTCAGATACCTGCTTGAACTTTAATTGCCATGACTTTGGGAATATGTAACTCACTTTCTATGTTGGGGTTTAAGAGCTGACATGATCACAGCTTTCAAGTCTCAGCTTTGTCTCATTTGTTTAACATGGCAGACTCTTAATTATCTAAGCTGTAAATTAACTGTATTGTAAAACACCCTGAGAAACTCTGTGTTTAGGTGCTATGCAAATATAGTATGATTGACTGATAGATCTTAGTGTCTCCTGTTAGGAAAATATAGGTCTTTGCTCTTAGTGAAGAAATTAAACTGATATCCCTCATAACAGTTCTACTGCTCTTATAAACAACCAAACATATTTTCCTTCCTTTTTTTTTAACCTTAATTTAGTAACTTTGCTGTTAGTGCTCAGAAATATAAATTAAATTAGTAGCAGCCCTGAATGTTCTGTATGTTCAGGAGTCTTCACACAGGACTATATTTATGTAAGCATGTATATCTTATTTCTTTTTTCTAAGTTATGAAGAAAAAGATACCCAGTTTGACTATTAATTTCAAGCAATAAATATGAAGTTTCACCGAGATGTTTGTAGGTATTCCAGAACTCTCAGATGAAGAGATTCTAATACCCACTTTTTTCCTTACATGTGTGGACATCACTGCAGATTGTGCCCAAAATGTCACTGTGGTATCGCAGGATGACAATAGTATTTTCAAATCAAACTAGATACGTTCAGATCTTCTAGGCCTTTAACAGTTAGCTTTAAATGAAATCAAACGGGTATCTTAAACCTTTCCTATTTGGATGTCTTGTAAGTAATTTGGCTTTTTCTTTTTTTTTCCTCATTGAATTGAGTATCTGGAGAGCAGAATATTTTGTGTATATCTGTGTATATTTTTCCTGTATACTTCTATGTATAGTTTGTTTGTTTTTTTGTCCCATTTGCGCCACACTGAAATGCAATCTTCAGATACTTGCTAATCGTTTTGCATATTATCAGGATACTATGTTGCTTGGCATAAACCAGTAAACTCTGGCAAATTCCAAGGTAAACTCCACAGAATACCCCACTCTGTTGACTGTGCATGCAAATCTGGGAACTGACAAATATTCAAGCCAATCATTAAGAGACTGAAAAACATTAATTCAACAAACACATTCATATGTACTCACCCAAGGACTGAATGACTTATTAGTGGATTCACTAATATTTCAAGGCAACATTGTGTTCTGGAAAGAGTGTAGACTTTGAATTCAAAAAGTTCAGTATTTAAATCCTAAATTTTTATGCCCATAGCTGGGCTGCTATGATCAGTTTCCTTATCTGTAAAACAAAGGCAAAATTAGCTAGCTAGATAGATAGATACATAGATACATAGAGTAGAATTGTTTTAAGGACTGGAAATACTATTAAACTTACTTACTTACCTACCAAAGTATCTGGCCCAAAACAGGCCACCAGTAAATAGTAACAGTTTTATTTATTACAGACATTGTCAATGCTACTTTATCTGAGGAGGTAAAAAGGAACACACAGGAAGGAGACAAGGAATCCCTGAATTATATTTTTGTGCTAACACAATTTTCAAGGACTTGCTCAGAATAATGGATTTACCATTTCAAAATTCTGTGGTTAATAATGTACATAAGGATTACTGTTATCCCCTCAATCACTCATTTGGCAAGTCAAACATAACTATATTTTAACTCGGGAAATATGCTTAGGTTACCTCATTCAATCATTAATTCCTTTATTCCTTCATTTATTTAGTCAGCCAGTCAGAAGGAATTCTCCAAGTGGCAGACAAACTAGGCACTGGAGAGATAAAGATTATGTATAGGCCATGGGGAGCTTGCAGGCTACTGAAAATAGGATGGATGAAACAACACATGATAACACATTTTTCTTGGGATCTGCTCTTTCCTTACAAACTTTAAGTGAAGGAAGATTCAGGATACTCATATTAAGCTATTATTTAAGGGGTCCTTTGTATCTCTGAGAAATAGGAGATTCTTGCTTCTCTTTTTCCTCCTTTCACCAATACTTTCTTTTAATTAATAGACATTTTAATAACAGTTTTAGAACAGAAAAAAATGAGCAGATAGAACCACGAAATCCCATATAACCCCACACATTTTCCCCCATTACTAACATTTTACATTAAGATGGCACATTTGTTTCAGTTAATGAACCAATGTTTTTACTAGAGTCCTTATGTCAAATTTCCTTGGTTTTTGTCTAACATCCTCATTTTATTTTATTTACTTCTTTTTTATTTTTTTAATTTCAGGATCCCATCTAGGCTACCATGTTACATTGAGGTTTTCTTGTTTCTTTGTTTGTCTCCCTAGGCTCTTCTTGGCTATAACGGTTTCAGACTTTCCTTGTTTTCAGTGACCTTGACAGTTTTGAGTGATGGTATTGTAGGATCACCCTCTGCTGAAATTTGTCTAATATTTTCCTCATATTTAGATTGAGGTTATGGGTTTGGGGGGAAGAAGAACACAAAGGCAAAGTGCCATTTCACCACATTATATCAAGGTTACTACTCTATCAAAGAGATTTATGACTGCCGATGTTGGCCTTCATCACTCTGCCGAAGTAGTTTTTGTCAAGATGCTCCTCTGTAAAATTACTGATTCGTCTCTTTCCATATTGACTCTCTGGAAGGAGGTTAGTATATACCATCCTCACTTAATGAATAGGGAGTCATGCTTCACCTCCTGTAAGGTGCTGAATCCTTACAATTTATTTGGCATTCCTCTGTGTGGGAGATTTGTCACGTTCCGCTCCCCATTTACTCATTTATTTATATCAGTACTGATTAGTGGATATTTATTTTATACTTTGGGTTATAATCCAGAACTACTTCATTTGTTGTGCTGTTCACATTGTTTCTATAAATTATTTTGTAAAATTTTTTTTTTTAAATCTTAAAACCATAAACTGTGAATGTATCTGCAGGTCCTTAAACCGTCGTCTTTACCCTCGTTTGTGACAATGGGGACATTTGAATGTGTGTTTTCAGCCAGCCTCCTACTGGTGGGCACTTATTTTCCTTTTATTTTGTTTCATTTTTTGTTGCCACGAATAATGATGTAATGAATACTCTTGTGGCTGATTTTACCCATGCCCATGAGAACTTACTTGGTATATTTTTAGAAAGTTAGAATTATTGGGTTAAAGGAATCTAAAAAGCTAAGTATTCTGAAATATGTTGCCAAATTCTCCTAAGAATGCTTGTAAAGGGGCCACTTTCACAGATCAGGGACCCAGCCTACAAGTTGGGCCCCTTTGGATTTTCAGGCTTACTCTGAATCCAGTGTCAAACCTTCCTTTCTTTTTTTTTTTTTCCCCATAGCCATAAATTGGAGTTTGACAGTGCTGTTTCTAAAATTAAACTAATTTAAAGGCTCTAAAACTCATCCAAGAAGAATATATATGCTTCTGGAAGCAACTTATCATCCTTCCCGTCCCAGTCTATCACCACCTTTCTCAGGAGACCTATGTTTCTTACTTTTTAAATAATTGGCAATTGCATGAGATTTCAGGTCCAAGATGGTACTGAGCCGAAGGAAAAGAAGTTACTTGCTTTCTTTTTTCCAGCTGACCTGGAAAATGATAATTTGGTTATGGTGTGTGAGGTTCTGGAGGCCTGTGCCCCATGAAATTTCTAGGTCTTGACTTTAGCTCCTTTATTGGAATCTGCAGGCATCTCAGTAGGTCAAAAAACAAAACAAAGCAACTCTATCCTTTTGTCTTCTGAACCTTGAACAAAAAGAACTCTATCCACTAGTTGTGAAACAAATTAGTTCATTAGATGAAGATTGTATTTCTCAGCATATCCTAATACATCCTAGTAAGGTAACTCATTTTATATCTGATTAGTTCATGTAGGAGCAGCAAAGCGAGATGGTTAAAGCTGAGTCTCTATGAAAAGACAGACTTTGGTTCAAATACTTTTTTAAGTTCACAGCATGATATTGGGCATGTTGTCCAGCCTTTCCTAGACCCTGTCTCCTTATCTACAAAATACCAGTAACAGTAGTCCTGTGTCTCTTAGTATTGTTACATGGTTTCACTGAGGCACTTAACACAGTGCCAGGCATCTAATATGTGCTCAATACATATTAGATATATTAATGGTAGAATGATTAAATGTTAGCACACCATATGTAATGTTTCCTTTACTTCTTTATCTGAACACATATGGTTATAAGCAGAGCTAAAGTCAAGACCTAGAAATTTGACGGAACACAGGCCTCCAGAACCTCACGTACCATACCCAAATTAACATTTTCTTTACCTTAGAGCAGCATAATGTTCATGTGATTGAGAGGTATGTATTTAGGGTTAATATTATGTATTGATAAAACACTATGGACAAGCTGTTAATTAGCTGCTAAATGCAGTGTCATTTTCACCTTGGAATAACGGTCTCCAGTTTATAGTTCATGTACAAATTAGTGCTTATTTTACCTTAGTTAAAAGGAGTAGAAATGGCAATAACATTCTTAGGGAATCTTTAGATAACAGGGCCTTCTTGTCCCTATGTGATAATAATGTGATAACAATCATGGTAATAAGGAAATTTAGCAAACCTTATTTTTGGTTCAAACTTTCTATTTCACCATGAATTCTCACTCATATTTTCTTATTTGATCCTCTCAAGAAGCCTTTTATGTACCCATTGTTAGCTTTAGCTACAATGAAAAAGCTGAGGCTCAGAAAAATGGGGCAATTTGCATTCAGTCAGACAAAAACCTGCCTGTGACCTTTTACCCTACTGCAAGCATCATTCTGCTATGACTGCTATTATCACCAAACCATTTGTAGCTTCTCAACTGGCTCCAACAACTGTAGTGTCAAATATACCAGACTAATACATGCGCACCGTAAGATTTTTCCCTGAGAGAAACCTGGTGTAGACACTGACCAATACAAAAGGATAGTGACTGCATTTAGATCGCTCAGAAGAAAAATGTTTTCCTTTTTTCCATAACAGTGAGATTGCTCTTCTGCAGAACTCATGAATGTATCCACATTGTATCCCCCTAGGACGGTCTCACATTCCAAGCTCTTTGTATGAATATTTCAACTTGGGGAAATGAAAGCAGCTAGTGGAACAGTGAAAATTTAACAAAGGCACTCTTTGCTGGTTTTGTTATTCTGCTTCACTGTCTTCGATTAAAATTGGACACTGAGGGGATTTTCTGAAATGAGGTTCAAGTTAGGAATAATCCCATATATGAGCATTTTAGGAAACTGGTTCTCTGTACCAGTTTCTAGTTAAAAACTTAGTATGGCCTGGATTTAAACTGTGGATAATGAGGTTTAAGAAATCCAGGGGAGAAATGTAAGCTTTCTCAAAAAGCACTAGTAATGAAAATTCTATTTATGGGCTAATAGTATAGAACTGAAGCACAGTTTCTGCTAGTGTGTGAAGAGCTTTAATTTAACTTCCAATTCAGGTTGGAACTAGGCCAGATGGTTAACAAATATATACTCTGTCTCCAGATAAAATTAATAGGATGCTCACTCCGTAAAAGCATAATGACGAGAGAAAATGGAGTAAAAAGTCCTTATTTATGTCAATGCTTATTTAAGAAGCATGAAACCAAAGGGATGGAGGAACAAAGAAAGAGAGAGAAAACTTTGCTATTATTGTGTGGTATTTCACAACTATGAGGACCCACATTCCAGGCAAACTTGATTTAACAAATAGTAACAAAATCAGAAAAGGTTTTTGCAAATCTTCTTTTGAAATGCAACGCTCATGAGTGCATCTCCTATGGTCTGAGGAAGCTTTGAGTAAGAGACTTGCTTTGGATTAGTTTTCTTTATTGAGATTTATATCCAAGCTCTATTTCCACATCATATTTGGGAAGTCTTAAAAAAGGAGAGGGTAGGAAGGAATTGGAGCTAAAAGCGAAATGTCAGAAATGGCTGATATTTGCGGTTAGCACCATTTATTTTGATGATAGCACCATTTATTTTGACTTCCTTCTGTAACAGCACAGTTTCAAGAGATTTAACAATAATCTCCATTCTGAAGACCCCTTGAAGATCTACCTTGCTCCATGACATTCTTCATGTGTTAATATTTAACTGTGCATTTTCAGTAGACCACTTACTTTAAACTAGGCTGAACAGCCAGCAAATATTGCATCATTTATATCATCAACATGGCCAAACTAGGTAGATCCTAAAAAGAATGCTTCAGCCCCAGTAGAAGAAGTAGTCTACTAGTGTTTATAATAGAATGGGAGGTAACTCAAAGAATTGGAAGGTGAATCACAATAAATTAGCCTGTACTGAAACTCTAAGTGGAAAAGAATTGGCAGGTAATAACTTAGCAGAAATTACCTGTCTAAACGTGAATACCATTCCAAAAAGGCAATTAGAATTGTTAATAGCTTCCAGCTAAGTATTTAACTCAGATGACATGTGGAAGCCATCTGTCACAATGCCTGGTACATAGTAAGCACTCAATTAATGATATTAATATTCATATGATTTATTATTTTTATTTTTATTATTATATGATTTATTTGTTTATTATTTTTGTTGTTTTGGTTTATTTATTATTTATTTATTATATATTATTATTATTATATTAATGATTATTAATATTCATGCTCAGGTGTATCACACTGCATTCTATTTTTCTCTTTGTAGAATTCTGTATACAAATTCCTTTCCTCCCTACCGCCATGGTCCCAGGTGATTAACCAGGTAGAAAAACAAAGATACCTCACAGCAAATCATGTAGTGTCTTTCCTGAGAGAGCTCTGCTGTCATGATGAGGAAAGGAGCATGACCACTATGACCAGGGGTAATAGCATCTTAACAGTTGATATACAGAGCAGGGAAAAGCAAGAAATTTACTTCTAGGGACATATGGGGATGTTTGTGTACCCATTTATTCACAGTGTGGAGATCTAATTTTAATTGACAAATGATTCATAAATCAGTTTATGTTGAATGGCATAGTCATATGGAGTCCTTAACAGAGAACAGAAAACAAATAAATATCAGCTAGGATTTTTGCTTTTGAAATAATAACAATAACATAATAATGATTTTAAATTATTTTATTGATTTATCATTAACAGTCCAATGTAGTGTTAGGGTGCTAGACAGCATACTGTATATGTGACGTGGATTGTATCATTTAATCCTCACAACAGTCCTGTGACTTATGTACTATTATTATTCCCCATTCTATAAATGAGGAAATTCATGCTTAGTGGAACAAAATATAGCTGATTAGAGCTATGTTCTGCTCTGTACTGCGTAAATAGTATTCTATTATGATGGTTTTATAATTATAACTATAATTATTATTTACAAAGAATAACATGCCTTAGAAAAATGAACTTGCATTTAAAAACTAAAGCCGATTGGGACACCTGGGTGGATCAGTCTGTTGACTCTTGGTTTTCGCTCAGGTCATGATCTCATGGGTCATGGGATCGAGCCCCATATCAGGCTCTACCCTCAGTGGGGAGTCAGCTTGAAGATTCTCTCCCTCTACCCCTCCCCCCACATGTACTTGCTCTCTCTCTCTCAAATAAATAAATAAAAATCTTTAAAAACTACGCTCATTACTAAAATAATTTCATCTTTTGTTATGATTCCATTTCTTCCCACCCACTGTCCATTTGGGATGCCTTCAGAAAAGACAGAGGGTGTGAAATCTAAAGCTGTTCATTTAGTATCTTCATAAGACGTTTCAGGACAAAATGGAAAGTTTTCATTAAAATGCATATGTATTTTTATGTAATCTGTATTTTGCATTTATTCTGTCTGTATATCACATTATCAGTAATAATCAGGAGGATCATGGCATTCATGTTTAGCAGTGACATAACAAATTTGAAAAAATCTCTGCATTTAATTAGTAACTGTGAAATCTTATAAAACTGCTTGATTTGTCTCCTATTAGTAATTTTAACATAAAATGAAGTGATAAAATACATTTGATAAGACTTTTGTTTTTTTAAAACTTTTTCAAAATGTTTGAGTAATTTTTTTGATAGCTTAGTTGCCCTGAGGATTCTGATATATGGAGTGTAAAATGTAAAATGTAATATCCAGAGGGAATCCTCCATATTGTATAATTCAATCACATAGGTAGCATTTAGACCCAGGCATTCAGAACTATTTGCCGAGTCTTTTTTTTTTTTTTTTTTTTTTTTGGTGGGAGGATTGGTTTGAAAGCAGCAGGAAAATAACTCAAACAAGCCTAAGTCAGGGCGGGGGTGTCATGGGGAAAAGGGAGGGAAAAATGAAACAAGATGAGACCAGGGAGGGAGACAAACCATAAGAGACTCTTAATCTCAGGAAACAAACTGAGGGTTGCTGGAGGGGAGGGGATAGGGTGGCTGGGTTTTGGACATTGGGGAGGGTATGTGCTATGGTGAGTGCTGTGAGTTGTGTTAAGACTGATGATTCACAGACTTGTACCCCTGAAACAAATAATACATTATATGTTAATTTTTTAAAAAAGAAGGGGAAAAAAGGATGTATTGACTTACAGAAATGTTCAAGAGAGATTTGGGGAATGATGGGCATCCATCGAGTTATAGTCGTGTTCTAGTCATGTGAAGAACTCCAACTTTCTTTCCTTTGAGGTAACTTTGGCTTTTAAAGATTCTCCATTTGGTGGGAAATTGTTGTCCAGAAGTTCTAAGATTCTATTGTACTGTCTGAGCAAACCACAATGAAGAAAGATTCTCCCTTCAACAGTTCTTCCAAAAGCAGTACCAGAATTGAGTGTGGTTGTCTCTGATAGGTGGCCTTGGTTCCCACAGCAAACAAATCACAGCGACTCTGGCATACTTGCTTCTAATGGCAAGACCTGAATCTTGTGTTCTTTCCTGAACCCAGAGGTGTAGTCTTCCCAATTCAAATCATATGAAGATAGGAAGCATTGTTTTTGTTGTTGTTTTTAAGGACAATTAAACACAAACCAAAAACAAACAAATAAACATGGGACCACTGCAGATTGAGAATTCAGTACCCTTCTTCAGAATTGGAAGTTGTTATGTTAGAAGCCGATACACTGAATCTTATAACCTTCTCCATAATTAAATGGTTTAGGGAAGAACACTTATCACTCCAACCCCAAATGAGATAAGGAAAAAAAAAATCTAGAATGTCTTCTTTTTTAAGTGAGAAACTTATCTGTCTCTGTTCAACCTTGTCTTTTCTACATTTCTTGCCTTTTGCTGTTATGCTAGTATAATTTAGACCTTGTATGTTCCATAGTCGTGGCTTTCCATAAGGATTCTACTGCTCAGTTTTGGTCTCATATTCCATTGATGTTTAATACCACAGAATACCATTCTATGTCTGTCTAATGGCTCCATGGACATACCACACTGAGAATTATTTAAGAGTTCCTTACAGTTGGTACCATAATTAAAGTAGAAAAAGGGTCAGAGAATATTGGGAATTCTAATAAATGGATTTTCCAAGAAGCAGACCATGAAAGGGTAATCTTTTTGCAAGTGATTTGATAGAAGAGTTCTTAGAAAGAACTCATAAGAGAATGGAGAAGTTGGACAGGGATGGGAGAGCAGCCAAGCAGAGTATGGTATCGTGCAAAATTCGACAGAAGTTAAATTTGCCTCAGTCCTGTAGGGAAGCTCTGGAGAGGGTGCAGGTCATACCCTAGAGATGTCCAACCATTAGAGGCAAGGAGTTGGACTGTTTGTACCACAGCACCCAGTCAGTTGTTGATTAAGAGCTGCCCTTAGAGTTGCCCTTAGAGCTGCCCTTAGAGCTGCCTATACCTCTTTCTTTGTGAAGGGAAAGTTAGCTACAGCAGCTTGAGGGTAGTTGTCAACAAAGAGATACAGATACTAACTATTGAAGGTAATAACACTTCACTATCTGGGGTGGCTAAGGGATCAGAAGGCACACAGGTAGAGTACTGACATTTTTTGCTGCATTATTTCTATGGGAAAGGTATATCTCTATGCCTCTGTACCTCTATAGAATATAGTGTCTCATCCATTTAGGGAAATAAGCTTATCCAGAGACTTCAGTGTTATCACTGGGCTCTTTTGGGGAAAGTAGGAATAGCTGGGATGGGTCGGACTTGTTCTTTTTGCTCCCACTTAATTTGGACATTTAAAATGGACATCTACTCTTGTAAAACCACAAATACTAAAGCTATCAGAAGAGGATCTTATAATAGCTGTGGGTCTTTATTGCCTTATGAGTAAGTACATAGCTTTTGAGGCAAAGAAACTTGGAAATAGATCCTAGCTTTGCCACCTTTGGTTGTAGGAAAAGCAAATGAAATTATCTGTGCATGTTGCACACATATATAATAAGGAGCACATAGTTTGTGGTTAATAAGCAGTAGCTATTTTTAAGATATTATTATAATTACTATTATTATTATTAAGTGTCAGACTGACTCAGAGATTTAGATATTATTTATGTTAAAAATTGACTTCTGTCTTCATAATCAAAATAAAAAACTATGCTATAACTATGGGAAATATACTCAGTTTTTACTGATTTTATTTTTTGTCTGAATACTTTAGGTTAAAAACTTTTTTTAGGTTACTCTGCATATATTTGTCATAAACTTCAGAGATACATTGTCATAAAAAATAATAAAGGATCATGAATTTAGACAGGTGTCAGAGCCTCTGTTTTTCTCTTTGTAAATAAATTTTCTTAGAAATTTTTATTACAGAGGTAATGTATGCATTTATAGGAAAATAATGGAAAATAGAGATAAGCAGAAAGAAAAAATTAAAGGCATTAAAATTCTTACTACTCACAGATAAAAACTCTCACTATCTTCACATATGCACTACATATATATTTTTTTAAAATTTGGGTGCTAGGGCATATACTATAAAATTCACCCGAATTGGCAAAGATCTTTCTATGTGAATAAATTTTCTTCTAAAACTTCATTTTTATTTGTAGTTTTGTATTCTGTAATATGAATTAATAAGAAAACCAGTTATCTGAGGTTAATTGTTGGCAGGAATATGCCATTCTACTGAAATGTCAACCTAAATTTGTGGTAAGTGGCACAGTTTTTTTAAAAGGACAAAAACTACAGTTTATCATAATAATTATTTTATTTCGTGTTTAACAAAATACAGGTTACTAATCCTGAGAAAAATAGACAAATCACACAGTTATTGGGGGATATGTTTTCTGACAAATATATGTGAGCACAGGTATGACTTTCTATATTATATCATCGTTTGCCAATAAAAAAATTCCTTGGAGTTCATCAGTTTTGCTTTATTTGAAGTCTCTACTGAGTCACCATCACCAACATCCTGCAGTTTACTGCTCAAACTCCACAGATTTTTGTCAGCCATTTTGCATTTGACGGGATAGTTCCCGCATTATTTTTATTGACTTGAAGAAATCCCGTAACTTTGACAAAGTTTACAGTCTGGCTTTGCAAAATGATTTACTTTTATTATTATTATTAATTTAAAATATATTTAGAATAGAAACATTTAAATCATCTGTAAATCTATAAGGGAATGCAGAATGACTTGACAGTAGGAAAGGAAAGATGTTAATGTAAATAGATTGAGGATTGATACTACAAACGATTGGTTTGTTAAGAAATACTTTCCTGCTGTAACTTTACAGATAGCCTGCATTTCTTTATATTATATCTGTAGAAGCAAGGTCTTTCTCACTATGAATTTCTAAATTCATCCCTTATTGATAACACTTAGGTTCAGCTATTTTAAATATATTTTTGCTATTTTAAAAGATATTCATATTAGACTAAAGGTATCAGATATAAGATATTAAGGAACTCCACAAATTCTAACAGGAATACGGTACAAAATAAAATTATCTTTTGTGGGTTTTTTTTGCTGTTGTTATTTTTGCTTTAGATAAGGTAAAAATGAGTACATTCTTTTGAAAATCGTGAAACCTATGCTCCCAGTTTATATAGGTCTGTTATATAGTACTGGTTCTTGATAATCTAGATCGCCCATCGCATAGGTTTTGTTATCTGTTAAGTACCAATTTAACTGTAGAGGAATCTGTATTTTTGTCTATAAGTATCTATAAGTATAGAAAAAGCTGGTCTACTCTTAAATGTCACATGCTTACAAAGAATTTCCTGACCACCATATTTATACTGATATAATCTTGTTACTATTTCTATTTCCTTTTCCTTTTAAAAGGACTGTTTCCTTTCTTTCATTTACTGCAATTTACAAATGTATTATTTTTTATTATTTATTTATTGTATGTTTCTCCATTGGCCTTTAAGCAACTCAAGGCCAAAAAACATGTCTATTTTATTCATCGATCTATTCCCTGATTATGGCACCAAGACTTACACATGGCAGGCACTTAATAAAGTGTTATAAATTGCTGGATGAGTGAATGGTGAATGATTGCATGATCTGAAAACTAGTCACAACACAATAGATTGATTAAAAATTTTCCCTTGAGAATTTTTCTTAAGGACACTCTTATTTTATCCTGCTGTCATAAAGACCGAATCATCTTCTATTCTAATGAGGTATAACTGTTTAGTCCAGTTCCTGATATTAGTTGGAGGAGGTTGGATGGAAACCCGTTGCCAAGGAAAGTCAAGTACAGCAAATCCCAAGCTATTCTTGAAATCCCGAACTTTCAACAGGAAGACGAAGGCTTCTATGAGTGCATTGCAGGCAACCTTCGAGGAAGAAACCTTGCAAAGGGTCAGCTCATTTTCTATGGTAAGCTAATAGGATTTCAAAAAGTACATGAAATGTTTGGTAATATCCTTCATAGTAAGTAGTGAAAGTCATTAGCATGTTGTAGAAGTGTCATAGGAGAAATAAAGAAGACACATGGCTAGGTGAGGATGCTAATGGGTGGGAATGACCATTTTTAAAATATAGCTTTAATTCCATCATGGCCTTTGCACACTATTGTTTATTATAATTGCCTTGAAAGTATCAGCAGTGTCACATTAAAGCTATAAAAGTTTATAACACAAAGTACCGTAGAATCCAATATATTTCCCATAAAACATGCAACAAAAGCCCATGACAATCTTAATTATAATTCTAAGTAGAATTCACAAAAGAAGGAGAAAATGACAAGAGAAACATAATACTGAATGGTAGTTTTCAGTTTTTGTTTCTATTTTCCAGATTTTGTCTATTCATATGTAGATAATAGAAAAATAGTCATTACTTCACTTAAAATATATGTTTGTCTCAATTAGCAGAATCTCAAATGAAAGCATGTATTATATAAAAATTGTCTACGTGTCTTCTTTTATCCAGGCCAAAATACATACTTGCATAAAATTTGCTTCTTTCTTTTACATCAAACAAACCATAAAAGACACCCCAGAATTATCAAAATGTTTGGTACTTTTAAGATATTCTTAACTTCTTTGCTAAATTTAACTTATCTGTACTGGAGAACTTTAAGACTGTATTTATACATGACCAAAAATACTTTTCCTATGTAACATGCTTCTGCGTGACATGTTTACAATCAATGATAAAGTAATTGGAGAAAATATTTTTTTTTTTTTGTAACTGGAAAAGTCTAAGGTATTGTAATTACCTTATAGGAATGGCAATTGAGTATCCTGTGGGGAGAACATGTTGTGCCTTGGTTATATTATTTTCCATTTCCTTTAGAATTTCCAATTTTAGGGACGCCTGGGTGGCTCAGTTGGTTGGACGACTGTCTTCGGCTCAGGTCATGATCCCGGGGTTCCAGGATCGAGTCCCACATCGGGCTCCCAGCTCCATGGGGAGTCTGCTTCTCCCTCTGACCTTCTCCTCGCTCATGCTCTCTCTCACTGTCTCTCTCTCAAATAAATAAATAAAATCTTTAAAAAAAAAAAGAATTTCCAATTTTAATCTTGAATGAAAAGTACTATTTTATATATAGAATATGATATCCTGCTGCTGATACACACACACGCGTACGAAGTTTTAAGGAACAATCTTTCGAATCTAGCATCTGTTGTAAATAAAATAGTAAGGATGTGACTGGAATTATTTTAATGACCCCAAAGTATTACAGGCTTTGGCTATTTTTTAATAGATACTTCATTTTTCTATTAAATAGCCAAAGATATATCTAAATGATTAAACAGAAAATGAGTGTATCTTTAAACCAGAAATTAATAATAAAGTGCTTCCTCCCACATCTCTACAAAAACTGTTAACTTATACAACAGATTTTACAAATATATATTCATATAATTTTTAACAATAGTAAGAGGTAGGAATACATGTCATTAGTCATTTAATGAGTCCAAATGGTCCTTGTGGAGTAATAATGAATAATTGGTCAATAAGACAAATATTATGTTTCTTGCTCACCTATTAATTTATTTGTCATTGTTCTCCCAAAAGAGCAATTCACTAATTGACTCAATTATCTGAGAATTGCATAAGACCTGAATTTTTTAAAAGAATTGGTTTTATTATATTGCTGTGTTTAAGTTATAATTCAGAACCCTATCCCTCTATATTATGTCTTTGTAACTTCCAAAAGAAATCTTAAAGTATTAATATCATTATAGAAAATGAAACATATTCAGAGAAGTTAAATGATTTCCCATAACCATTCAATAGGGAAAAAAAATAAAATCTAAACTCCAAGCCCATTTATTTGACCTGAATTCCTAAGTCCTTCCTTTCATGCATTTACAAAGTAGTTGAAGATTTAAAACTTTGGTCTTCAGAATCTGAAGCATCCAAAGGATTTACATATAAAATAAATAAATGTATTTTAAAGTTATAATTACTGCATTAAACAATAATCCATATATATTTCATACTTTTATAAGCTATATGAATTTTATGTGAGTATGAATTTCTTCTCCCAGGCCAAACATATGTTAAAACAATTTCTAAATAATCATCTACAATTTACAAAATTTTGTTAATATTCAGAAGCATGATTCAATTTCATCCATGCATCTACTTCTTCTAAGTCTTCCCTTGATTTGTCCCTTAAAACTGTGATGAGCATGTTCTGTAACCGGAAGTCACCCTGATTTCCACAGATGGTAATCCCAGGCTTAGTTTTTACTACAGTGAGACATCCTGATTCCTTCTTCTCAGTGACCAGCTCCCTAAAAGTCCTTTCATCTTAATGGAACCAGATGTTGCAGTGGGAAAACCCAGGAAGTCGGACATACTTGTATAACATTTCAGACTCTCAGTCCCACTTCTTACTTCAGCCACCGCTGCAGTGAGCAGCTCCATGTTTTGTAGGTGTAACCTGACAGGGTCTCATCTCAGGTGCCACACAAAGTCCATCTTGTTCCCCCCTCCCGCTTTCTTTGTTCTCAGGAGCCTGCTCAGCACTTAAGCATACACAGCCTGGGTGTTCTAATACATACTGTCTCTACCACTCTTGAATGACTATGGACAGGAGCCAGTGAACAAATTCTTCCTCTTCCTTTCCCCGGGTAGGCAGTTATAAAGACCCTTAGAACGTTACAGAAGCTAGAGTAATAGTGGCCCATCTCGGTGGCCAACTCAGTAACTGACCCTTACATTGCCTCCTTCCTTCCTTACTGACTCTTCCTTTTCCTGACCACGCCCATCTTAGGGCTGACATTCCCAAACAGACAGCCTGAACACAACCCCTTGATTGAGGATGTGCTTTCAGGGTTCAAATTTTGGCTTCTGTATTTTTTGACTATGTCTTCTTGAGCAGGTTCCCTAAAATCCCTGAAAAAATCCTCTACCAGTATTGGAGGTGGAATTACCTGTAATTAGACATATAAAACATCTAACTTGTAATACCCTGCAGTTCCAAAGGATATTTCGTCTACTCTTACATATCTGAGGCCAGACCTAAATAAAAGAGAGGGATTAAATGACACAGCCAGGCAGCCCCATATCATATTTATGGAAGAAATGTTAATTTTAAAGCATTTAATCTGTACCCCACCTTTTGGTGTCAATGGTAGTAAGGATATTACCACTTTATACATAAATGGCACTTTACTATAAATGCCTCAGTACTCATTGCCTATCAAAGGTTTTATCTAGGGTTAAAAAAAAATTGGACTGTAATCTTACTAAAATGTGATGAGACTCATATTTGAATTGTGCTTCAAACTGAATTGTAATTATATCTGATATAGATACACTTATTTTTAGTTACAACATTTCAGAAGAAATATAATCAAAGGCTTTTGCCCACAGTGGGCTCAAAATTTGTATACATTTTCTAGCTTGACCTATCCATTAATATTTGCCATGAAATTATTCTCTGGCCTTGTTCTGCATCTGAACTTTTTCCCACAACTCCCAAGTTGCTGTAAAGGTGAATCAAAATGACAAGTGGCAAATATTTATCTTACGCCAAAGGACCACTGATATTTATATCAAGACTTCCGTCACTCCACATTGAGGCTTCTGTATTTCCCTTCCATCAGATCATGTGTTTGCAGCACTGTTGGGCCCAGGAGGCCTTGTCCTTCTGCTTTGTACAGACCTTTGAATGTTGCACAATATTTTGGATAATTGACTTACCAAGTAGTTGTTCTTGTCTATTTTTGAAACAGCCCCACCAGAATGGGAACAAAAAATCCAAAATACATACCTGTCTATCTATGACAATTTGTTTTGGGAATGCAAAGCTAGTGGAAAGCCAAATCCTTGGTACACCTGGTTAAAGAATGGTGAACACCTCAATCCAGAGGTAAGTGTCAATGCTAATATTAAAATTCACCTATTCTCCTAGGGAAATTTTGTTACTACCAGCAACAATTAATGTTTTCGGAATGCTTAGTCGGTGTTAGGAAATGTAGTATACTCTTCATATATACTAATTTATATAATATTTAAATAAAAGTAGCTATTAATATTATTTCCATTGTTCAAATGAGAAAAATTAAGGGTAGAGAAGACAAGCTTAAGGTTACACACTAGTCAGTGATAGATTCACATCCAGATATCACCATCATCATCATCATTGTCATCATAATTAACATCCACCAAAGTCTTGTATGTTCCAGGTCCTGTGCACATATTTTCCCATGCATTATCTTATTGTATCCTCGTGACAATTTTGTAAGAGAGATGCTAATATTATTTCTTCTATAGATGATGAAGATTGGTTTCAGAGAGGTTAAGTCACTTGCTCAAAGTCACACAGTAGCGTAATTGTTAGAATTCATATTCTAAACTTAGTCTGATTCCAGGATCCAAGCTCTTAAACATTAACCAGTATCTTGCTTTTCTGAAAACTAATGGCTCTAAACCCATAGGAAGTGGAGAACTGAGGCAGTTATCCACATTTTCAGCCTAAATTATACTTTTGTTCTACAGTATACTGAAAATGAGACAGATTTTTTTCATCAAATTATCCAAATAATTGTGTTAATTCTCCCTTTTACTTTGTACTTGTAGGCACAGCTAGGGACACAAAGAACATCTGGTGTTTAGAAGCTGAATATAATGCTGTTCTTTGTTTTGGTTTTAGTGGAATTTTCTTCCTGAATACCTTTTGCATAGAGCATTTTCTGTTTCCTCCGGCCTACTTTTATTATCTTTAAAGGATGGTAATAGGTATATTGAAATATTTTTTTAGAATTATATTTGCTCTATTAAACTATTTCATTATGTGCACTCAAAATTGTATTTCTATACTCCAAATGGGACTCTGGAACAGATTTTGGCTGTTTAAGCATACTATAGCAGGCTGCAGAAAAGGAGAATTTAGCTTCTCCAAGTTATGACTCAATTAGAACATTATCAAGTCATCACATTTCAAGTCTTTTGGAGACCTTATGATGGAAAGCCAAGGGAATTTCTAACCATTATATTCTTGTCTAGCATTATTATTGACCATATTTTCTAGAATAATTGGAATGGCACAATCTTCCAAATTATTTTACATACCTTATAATAGAACGGTAACATATACTCTATGCAGACAATGCCAATATTCAAAGAAATGAGATAACATAAAATATACTAACCATTAAAATTATATGAAGGATGTTTCTTTTTTTAACTTCAAAAAGCTGCTCAGAATCTTACTGGATATTAAGTTTCATCATCATAAACATCAGCTCTCATATACAAAAATATTCTATCTTGTAGATATGCACAAATGTTTAATAATGTATTCTGGTTAAGAGAATGCCTACATTAACATACTAGCATTTTTACATGACTTTTCTTTTATTAGGAAAGAATTCAAATAGAAAATGGGACACTTACCATAACTATGTTGAATGTGTCAGATTCGGGTGTCTACCAGTGTGCTGCAGAAAACAAATATCGGATAATTTATGCAAATGCAGAATTGAGGGTATTAGGTAAGTCATTCACTTATAATCAAAAAATTCAAAATGACATTTTAGCAAGCTATGATTATACATAATATGAATCCAATTTTTCTGTAAATTAGAGATTGCTTTACCTTGACATAATGGGAAATGTCTAAATTAACTTAAAAAAATGCAGGATCATAATTATTATTCTACTTGAGCAATACATTAGGACTTCCAGAGAAGCCCACTGTTGGGTACATACAAACCAGAAAAAGTCTCCTCCAAAGCTGATCCTAGCACATGATGTTTTGAGTACAGTTCAAAATTATCCATTAGAAATGTTTTCACCTGGTGTGCCTGGATGGCTCAGCCTGTTAAGTGTCTGCCTTCGGCTCAGTTCATGATCCCAGCGTCCTGGGATGCAGCCCCATATTGGGCTCCCTGCTTTGTGGGGGCGTCTCCTTCTCTCTTTCCTCCCTGATCATGCTCCTTCTCACTTTACTATCTCTCTGTCTATCTTTCTCAAATTTAAAAAAAAAAATGTTTTCACCTGCCAATTAAAGAAAAGAAAGGAAAATCTCAATTTATAATGATTTAAGCAGGTATTTATTTTTTTCTCTTAACAAGAAGTTCAGGGGTGGTAGCTGAGCCATGGGACTGTGGTTGATGATGTTCTTCTTTACACTTTTCCCTCATGGGTATAGACTTGAGGGGATGACTGCTATTGCTACAGAAATAAAGTCCCTACTTAAAGGAGAAGGGGAAGGTAGGGACAAACGTGACCAAATTTATACCTCTCATCAGAAAATGCAAAATCGTCTTCCATCCTTACAGTAAAATCCTTCTATGCCAATGACTAGAACCCTGCTACATGATCACCCAGACCTCAAAGAAAGCTGGACAGATAAGTCCTGGTAGTGAAATATTAGGGATAGAAGCAGTTTGAGAATGATAATCAAAGTGGTATCTGTCACAATAAATAACCATTAGTGTCTTTAATCACAAATTTTTCTTCATGATAGGAAAAAAGGAGAGGAAAGAGAGGACAGATCAAGCAAAGAGGCAAGGTTTCAAGAGCTTTTGGACAATGGCCATTGATTTGTTTGTTTATTCTTTGAATCACTACTATTTATTGAACATATATGTGTACTAAGCACTGAAAATATAATTATCAATACTTAAGTGATCTTTACTTTCATAAAATCTATAGTTTCACTGAGAAAAGAAACCTAAAATTTAAAATATGATTATTACGGTCAATAATTGAGTAGCTGTTGTCAGACTTCATGGCAAGTTGAATATAACCCTAAATTGAGGACGTTCTCTTTAAGCTGAGATCTGAAAAGAAAGCACACACAGGTCCATGGAAGGGCAAAGAAACAATACTTGAAATGCCCAGAGACAAAAGAGTATGGCATATCTGAGAGAATTTCAGCTCAATTAGACTTTAGACTAGGGATGGGGATTAGACACATGGGTTCCCCCATTCATGAAGCTGGAAAGACTCAGAGGTCAAGCAGTCTAATAATTTCTCACTCTCATTAACTAGTATTTGTTCAACATTTATCGAATGAGGACAAAGTTGAAACTGACAAAGACTTTTTTTTTTTTAAATTTCTGCTCAGCCTGCCTGCTTCTACAGAAGGCAGAGTATTTCCATTTTGCTGGTTAAAGGCTTGCCTGAAGAAATCTGACATAGTGATAGAGTATTCCTGATTTAATTCATTGCTATTCTATATTTCATATTTAAGATCATTACTTTGACTGGAATAGATTTGGTGATTTCCCTAATTAGGGTTTAGATCCCCCTTCTGGCTCTTCAGAACCGTCTTCACCCTCTTTACTATAAACCTCTTAAGAATGTGACTCTTTATAACTCGTTTCTTCCCTCAGTCCAACTGGCTTTTGTTAATGCCAATGACTTGCACCAATACAAAAATAGATTACATTTATTGGGGCGCCTGGGTGGCTCAGTGGATTAAAGCCTCTGCCTTCAGCTCAGGTCATGATCCCAGGGTCCTGGGATCGAGCCCCGCATCGGGCTCTCTGCTCAGCAGGGAGCCTGCTTCCTCCTCCCTCCTCTCTGCCTGCCTCTCTGCTACTTGTGATCTCTGTCTGTCAAATAAATAAATAAAATCTTAAAAAAAAATAGATTACATTTATTGAATACATATTCTTTTTTTTTTTTAAAGATTTTATTTATTTATTTGACAGACAGAGATCACAAGTAGCAGAGAGGCAGGCAGAGAGGAGGGAGGAGGAAGCAGGCTCCCTGCTGAGCAGAGAGCCCGATGCGGGGCTCGATCCCAGGACCCTGGGATCATGACCTGAGCTGAAGGCAGAGGCTTTAATCCACTGAGCCACCCAGGCGCCCTTGAATACATATTCTGTGCCAGACAGTATGCTATGCTTCTTCACAGATATTATATCATTTAATCTCCACTAAATTTCTGAGGTGATGTCTGTTGTCATCTTCATTTTTCAAATGAAAATAGAACTCCAAAATGCCAAGTTGGTAACTGGCCCTAGAACAGTGTGAGCAAAATAGCTTGAGAGTTCTGGGTACAAATATTAAATTTTGTCTCGTATACCACATCACATTACCACATGTTAATTAAGGACGTAACTCAACAATTTTGTTTTTAATTTTGTTTTTAGCCTCAGCTCCTGATTTCTCTAAAAATCCCATTAAAAAAAATTCAGTTGTTCAAGTTGGTGGGGATATTACTATGGAATGCAAGCCAAATGCCTTTCCTAGGGCTACTATCTCCTGGAAAAGAGGAATGGAGAGCCTGAAACAAAGCAAAAGGTAAATAAAGCTCTTTTGTGTTATATTTTGTACTATTTTGTGGTACAGTGTCTTGCAAATCTAAGTCTTCTAAAATTCTCTCCCTTATGATAAACTTAAAACTGGGTACTCACAGATACTAAACATTTCCACATGGTAGCAAAAACTAAAGAACTTTATAAACTTAAGGCCTATTTGTATAATTTTGTTGCAATATATTTAGTGCATGCACTTGTAATATATTTTTAAAAATCCTTTAAGACCTTTTTCTATATTCAGCTTGAAGATTTTTCCTGACCCAGCCTGCTGAGAAATCAGTGAGAAGAGCATTACACAAAAGAGACACTTATATTCACACACCTGGTGTTGTGGTTTTTAAATAGTCACACAGGTGTTCGCCCCATGACAAAATGAATTCACCACATGAAAAAAATGTAGAGAGGTTCCTGTAGAGAAAGAAGAGAGGTTTCCATCTATTCTGGATGTGATTGAGAAATCCTGGATCAGCACTGGCATGTTTTCTAGGAGAGTTTAGATAGAGCAAAACAGGTGTTTTTCTCTACTTAGAATATATTTCATTGAGTTGTACTGTAGTACCTTGTACACCTAGAGATGACTAGTGGGTAGTTGAGCTCTATTGGAATGATCCACGTGCGCTACTGTGTGATCAGATACGCCGTGGAATGAGCCATTGTGCTGAAGATGTGAAAAAGTTTCAGTGAGCTCTTTGCCGGCATTATATGTACCATTAACTCCCATGTGTCCCTGACCAGGAAGGTAGCATAAACAAACAAGACAGGCCAGGTAAAAGAAGGGACAGCTGAAGTGTGATGAGAAATGGCAGTCTGCCAGTCTTACAAGACAAGGCTGTGATGGCCAGGGGAGTGAGTTCTGCACCAAAACTACATAGTCACTCCAAATTCAGGCACACGTTGTTTTGTGGGAGGGTAGAACTTCAGACAGGGTTGTAGAACTTCAAACATTTCAAGAAAAACTAGAAACCGGGGTGTTGGCATTGAATTTTCTGAGCCAGTATAAATGCCCAAAGGCTGGATGCAGGGACACCATCTTGTTATTTCTGATCTAGGACTGCTTTTATGGTTAAGGGAGAGAGAAAAGGAGGTTAAAACAAATGGTGCTGGTTGTATAGAGTGCTATCAGAGTTATATCTAGTGCCTCGGAGACCCTCTCCTGACATGACAAGATACACAAAAGAAAGACCTTTCTAGGGCACTCTCTTCCCTTACTGTCTTCTGTCTCCAGTGGCCTCTATAGCTTTACACTGAAGCTTTTCCCAGGACAGGGATTTTGTCAAATTTATCTGCGCATGCCGTATGCCTTCGGCATAGAACCCAAACTCAAAAATATCCATGGAATGAATGAATGTGTTAAAAAAAAAAGTTTGAATATGTAAGGCGTCACCAGTTCTTCTAGAGGAGACACCTTGAGACAGAAGAACAGAAGCTTCAGAGCTAAGGAGAAAGGACAGATGAAGGGAAATCTGTTGCCCTGGCCCTGATTGGGCTCCTTCCTCAGTGCAGACAGGCCAGGAAATCATTGCAAGCATTCTCAAGAGCTTTGGATGTGGATTCCTCTTAGATGTTTCCTCTTTGATTGCTGAAATCTAATTGAGGTTTGAATACACTGCGGTAGAACCGGACAACTCAAGAGATAGCACAGGATCAAATAGCGGTCTGTACTGAGAGTTGAGATAAATTGATTACTTTGTTTCCTAAAGTGACTGAAGGTCCACAACTAAGCAGGAAAGACTGCTGTTTACTTTCTATAACCTTTAAAAACTCAAACACAGTATATGTGGGGAGGAGAAAGAGAGGGAAGAGGATTGGAATAAAATATGAAAAAGAGGAAAAAAGTTTTGTAGATTACGAGGAAAACTGCTTTTAAAATGGCTTTTCAGGTTTGTTTTGCTTTGCCCCACGTAGAATGAATTTGGGATCTTTTTTTAGCCTGTGAATAGTCACAGCATATCAGATTAAGCATTGTCTCACTATAATTAAAGGAGTGATCTGTGCGATTTCTATTCACAGATGCTTCTTCTGTAATTCTGTTCTCTCACTGCTATAGGACTTCATTACAGGTCTCAACAAAAGAAAATAAACAAACAAACAAAATTATCTCCTGAACATGCATCTTAAAAAATTGGAAAAAAAATAAAGTTAAGCCCCAAAGTACATGGTAATTACAGACGTATATCTCTGCCAGTTATAGATTACCTTAAGCAGTAATTTGCAAAGGTCATACAGCCAGTTCGGTGAGACTTTGTGTCTCTGCATGATTTCTGTCCTGTCTGCTCTCCTATTGCCTTCTGACCTGATGGTTTCATTAAGTGCATGGTTTCTTGCTGCTTACTGGGAAATGCAGCACCTAGGCTTCAGTTTGTGTTGACTTAATGGCTTTTTTGTCATCTAATCGTAGTGATTTCCAAAGACATTGAAGGTAAAAATTAGAGTTGTGATAAAAAGAAAAGAAGGAAAGAAAGGAGGGAGCTAGGAGAGGAAAGAAAGAAGGAATTTTATAGAACCAGGTCCTAAACTCAAAGACAGAACGTTGAGTCCCAATATACATTTTTTTTTTTATTTTCAGCGTAACAGTATTCATTGTTTTTGCACCACACCCAGTGCTCCATGCAATCCGTGCCCTCTCCAATACCCAACACCTGGTTACCCCAACCTCCCACCCCCCCGCCCCTTTCAGAGTCCATGGTCTCTCATGGTTCACCTCCCCTTCCAATTTCCCCCAATATACATTTTTAAATGCCACACTGCTTATTTCACTTAAGCAGAAAAATAAATGTAATTCCTACCCTCTCATATCTTGTTAAAACATGACACAGTTGTACACATAGAAAGATTTAAAGAGTCACAAATGGAAACCAGTTAAATATTTACAATGATTCCAAGTAGGAATCATTTTTAGTTCTTGACCTTGGAAATACCCATGTGGGAAAATGCCCATTTTTACTTTCTGTTATAAAACTTCTATATGGTCCTGTCTACGTTGAGATTTCATTGTCACTACCTCTTGCTTTCAATAAAGCACAACTACCTAGAGATGGTTGAAAGGACTCTAAAAGAAGCCTATTCAAAGTAATCTTACTGTATTACCTACTTATAAAAAAAATAGTGGCAATATATATATTTTGACAATTTCCTCCACTTTTACATGGATTGAGACAGCATACATCACCTAGGTAGTAAATGATAAAGCTTGGACTCTATGCCAAGTTGCCCATCTCTCTTGCCAGATTTTTTCCACTCAACAGATAATGGAGAACATACTTGATTCTTTATTTTTTGAAGGGCTGTTTTCACATGGTTTAACCTGATTTCATGTATTGGTAATTCAAGTCAAGCAACAATTCTGAGAGAAATTAACATGTTTCTAATGGGTCTGCGTGCAACAATTGAAGTCTTGACTGTTTTGTGATTTCTGTCTTTTTAAGTGCCTGTATTCATGGCAGGCTGTCCAAGGAGAAAAGTTTTCCTACAACTAAAAATAGGTGGATAGCATTACAGAGTCCAAAGGCTGCCTGGTTTCCTGCTGGGAATGTATGGTCTTATGACATCCACCTCATTCTTTTGGTACTACAAGTTATTTAGCAATAGCATCTATAGTAGCAAAGGTATGTTCCTATGGGGAAAACGGGGGTGTATTGCAAAGAGCCCTGCCCAGGAGTTAGAAAACAGGGATTTTGATCCCAGTTCTATCACTGATGAGTGACCTGACCTTGGATAAAACCACCAGCATAATCTTGGTTTTTGGGGGGGTTTTTGTTTGTTTTTTTCTTTTGAGGTCGCTGTTTTCTGGATTTATTTAAACATGATCCCCATGCAGTAACTGCCAGCATAGAGATTATATATTAGAAATCAATGTAAAACATTAGTGTGCCAGGTTAAAATTGCAGCTCCTATCACAGTTATAATTTTATATATATTTCACCGATTTCCTCAGGTGACAAAGTGATTGAGCCAGACAATTGTAATTGCTGTAAATTGTCAAAACAGCCAAAATGATCTGATTGGATGGATTCACAGGTTAGAGAGCCCTGGCAACTGAACTGTAGCAAGACAGCGTAGTGAGCCCCACTCTCCTTCACCATCACAGGCCCAGCAGCTAGCTCCAACCTGGGATATAACAGACATTCAATAAATATTTTCTGTGTTGCTAAATCAATGATGGTTAAAATTTACTTTGCTTTGTTTGTATCTATCTGACTTAAGACAAAACTTACTTAATAATTAATAGGCCCATGATGTGCTCATTCATTCTATGAATATTTAATGAACACCTTTTATGTTCCAAATACTAAACTAGGTATTGTGAGTAAAATGTTAAGCTAGTCAAAAATGTGACACATATTCTCCTTCCATAAGAAAATTTTTTTTTTTTTTTTTTTTTAGTTATTGGGAGTCAGAGGATCTGAGTTCAAGTCCCAACCCTACTTCTCATATAGTTGGTAACTTCTAGCAAGTCCTTTAACCTCAGTAGTCCTCAGTTAAATCACTTGAAAAATGGGGAAAATAGTACCTGTCTCTCCCATATGGTTGTATGACACTGAAAAGACAGTATGTGTGGAAAGGCTGGGTGATCTGTATACTCTCCTGCCATTGGCTGCCTTTATTGCTGTGATCCTAATCTTTTTTTTTTTTTTTTAAGATTTTATTTATTTATTTGACAGACAGAGATCACAAGTAGGCAGTGAGGCAGGCACGGGTCGGGGGGGGGGGGAAGCAGGCTCCCCGCTGAGCAGAGAGCCCGACACAAGGCTCCATCCCAGGACCCTGGGATCATGACCTGAGCCGAAGGCAGGGGCTTTAACCCACTGAGCCACCCAGGCGCCCCTGTGATCCTAATCTTTATGTAAGTCCCAGTTACACATTTTTACCTCTTCAGCCAAGGTAAAAACCACAAACTTGACCACAGAAAGTCAAGATGAATACAGATTAAGCTTATTTCTGTAAGGCATTCTGGGCGACTGAGGGAATCAATTCCACATCTGCTAAGTTTGATTAATCACTTCTTTTTTTTCCTTGTGGATCCACTTAGCAAGTGAACTGACAGCAATCAAAGGCCTAGATTTATCTCCTTGTGCTCTGTGACTGTTGGCTGCCTGTTCAGGGCTCACCTCCTGAATTTAATAGGACATGTTAACCCACTGGACAGACAGCTCAAAGTTGTCCCCTGACGGGCAGCATTAAATACAATGCCTAAATCACCTGAGATTTTGTCAGAGTGCACAGTCTCTGAGCAATAAAAATAAAGAGATAAAGTGTTTTTCCTATTAATGAAAGATAGCTGAATGAATAAGTAATCTACCACATTTCTTCCTCATCTGTCAGAAAAGAAAAAGAAAAGAAAACATCCACCACATTTCTCATGTCCCAAGATAAAATAAAATAAAGCAAAACAAAATAAAATAAAATCCAGTTATATATCAGACAAGTGGTCATTAGTAATGAAAATAACCATTTTAAGCACCTTCTATATGTCAAGCAGTATATCAGATACTTTATATATCTCCAAGTTAAAGTATACTTCTTTTCTTTCCTTTCTTTTTTTTTTATTGTGTTATGTTAGTCACCATACAGTACATCATTAGTTTTTGATGTAGTGTTCCATGATTCATTGTTTGCATATAACACCCAGCGCTCCATGCAATCCGTGCCCTCCTTAATACCCATCACCGGCTACTTCTTTTCATATGCAGACACATTTCTGAGGAACACGGTTGTCACATAGTTGCATATGGTTATGTTTCTACCACTTTTACCTTAGTAGTCTCAAAGAGGTAAATACAAAGATGCTTTCTAATTCACTAAATATCAAGCTGAAAAGTAGAGGTTCTATCTCTTGGCATTTGTTCTCCAAATGTGATCATATTTCCCCCATTTGATATAAAAGAACTGCTGAGTACCCTAGGACCAATTCTATTACCTCTATCCAGTTGGGGTTGCAGAGACAGAGAGAGAGAGACACGGTGGGGAGAGGTGCAGAGTTACAAACAGACCTTCTCAAATCCATGAATCTTGTGTGCTTTATCCCTTAGTAATGATACTGTTAAACCCTGTATGACCCTGGACACTTGGCACAATACATGTACTTTATGGGAGCATATGAACCCCTCAGATAGCATGGAATCTAGTAGTGGTGCTTATCAGTACTTTTGCCTTCTAGCCCAAAATTTAGCAGGCCCACCATGTGCATGCCACTCCAGCACCTTGAGACCTCCCTCCTGAACACAATAGTTAGCTGTGGGAAAGGGCTGGGGGGAGAGCAAGGGGAGTTGAAAGATGGCAGTGAATCAGTGGAGAGAAGAAGAAGAGATGAGAGAGAAAAGAAGACAAAGAAGGATGAAAGAGAGGAACGGGGTGTTCTCTGTGCCAAGAAAGAATTGATGGTTACTGAGCAAGTCATTTGATCTTTATTCTCTTCATGAGTAAAAATGTACCCTTGGGAGGATCTATTTGGAAACGCTTAGCAGAGTGACACAGAAGATGAGCAGAATAAAAATTAGTTTGTCTTCCTTCCACTTTTTGCTAATGAGCTAGACATAGGAGCTCCTTTGGTTGAGTAGCCCATTGCCCAACACTTTGCTCCAATTCCTCTTTCTCCTTGGAGACTTTTCATGACCATCTTACCTTGTGGGGCATCAGCTAATGGGAGTCCATCTGCTTGAATATAAGGGAGCCAGTTATATGATGTTCCCTTCCTGTTTGACCCTTCTCTATGTATCTTTCACTGTCTGCTTTCTAATTCACCACTGTTCCTTTTCCTTTTACCTTTACCCCCAAGTGCTCAACCTTAAAAAACATCCCCTCCACAAGTCTATTCAGTGCAACTTTAACCAGAACACAGCATCCAGCAAGCAGACTTCTCCATCTCTTCCTCCTCCTTGCAAAGCTTCCTAATGGAACAAGCAAATAAACCTAATTTTATTTTGTATCACCAACTACTTAATGTAATAGTGCTTAGTACATCAGGTAGCATGAGCATCAAATAGGCAAATGAACCATATGTTCCCATGTTTAAGGAGGAATGACAGTCTGCATAATGCCAGGCTTATTACAATCTCCCTTCTGTGCTGCCTCTTTGTAATAAAATTTTAAATTGTTCATACTCAACTCCTGAGAGCCTTGTTAAGGTGAGCCTTTCCAAGGGAATACATGCTGAAGATGTCAAGAGCCATCTGATACTCTTGCCTCTGTCACGCAAAGATTTAACAAGCTGAAATCCTGTGTGCCCCTGTCAGTCTTGCCCTCATTTTTTCCCCCTTGCCATCCAATCCTCCTTTCTTTATCCCCACTGGCCTCCACTGATCTGGAGCAGTGACCCTTTAACACAATGCGTGCAAAACCACCTGCCTGCCATGGTCGGAAAAAGCTGAGGTTCATTAAAGATGTAAAGCCTGCCCTTAAATTCAGCCTGCCCAGCTGGGTGTGCGCTCTTTTACACTACCGCCTTGGGTTAGACTGTTATTGCTGTAGTTCTCTATTTAAAGTATTTTAATGATGGGTAATAACATCCTGTAGCTTTAAACCAAGGGCAAATATGACAAAGTGAAAAAGTTCACAAGTAAATGGCATTTTATATTCTTGTACTCAGTGTATCTTAAAACGAGAAATTCATAAGCTTCATTATGGAGTTGCTATGAATTCGTAGTCTGTATCAGTAGGCTTCAAACTTGATCATGCGTAAGATCCTTGTGAAAAATGCAGCTCTCAGAGCTATGTCCAAGTTTTCAGTCAGTAGGTAGGACGCAGGGCTGAGGAATCTGCATTTTTTTTTAAAGGTTTTATTTATTTGACAGAGATCACAAGCAGGCAGTAAGGCAGGCAGAGAGAGAGGAGGAAGCAGGCTCCCTGCTGAGCAGAGAGCCCGACGCGGGGCGATTCCAGGACCCTGAGGGTCGACCCTCAGGATGACCTGAGCCGAAGGCAGAGGCTTAACCCACTGAGCCACCCAGGCACCCCAAGAAATCTACATTTTTAAAATAAGTTCACGCCCTCTGCTCTCAAGAGAAGCCAGATTTTTGAATATCCTTTAGAAAAACACCGATTTGATGCAAACACATTATTTGAAAAATAGAAACATCATTTTATCTCCTTTCTCCCCAGAACTTTGATTCCTATATTAAAATGCTTGATTCTTCATCTTATCTCACGGCCAAGGAGATATGAGTCCTTGGTTCAGCTATTTTTTGAAAATATGACTCCAAATCCTTGGAATAATATCTACTTACTTTAGTGTTTGCTTCTAATTTCTGAGTGACATTTATATCTTCCAAAGTTTACATAAATATTCAACAGCAATAATTTTGTAGACAGAAAAGGTCAGTTATTAGTGCAATTTATACAAATGACCTTTTGTTCTAGTTTGACTTTTGAGGAGAGATCTGATTACTTGATCTGCTTAAAGTACAATGCTCCTAGCTTAGAAAGAAAACGTTTGCTCCACAGGTCTGTGTTACACCCTCATCCCCATACAGACGCTGATGGGCATATGGAAAACAAACCAATAGAAATAAATAGGAGGGATAGAATTGCTATTTTATAGAAATTATGATCCAGTTGAAGACGCAAAAACCAAACCACTTGTGTAAAAGTCTGTCTTGTTGATATCTTCACAGTGAAGGGTCAGGCTTGTTGTTGTTGTTTTAGTCACTGGCTATTATTTCCCATTTTCCTTTATCTTTTGTTCTTTTTTTCCCCACAGTAGAATTGTGTTTGGGGTCCAGGGGGATGTTTGTGTTTTTGTTTCGCTTCCAAATGAAATTTATGCTAGAGCCCATTTCATAAAACAGGCTAAAACTGAACCAGCCTGGCTCCTGTCCTAGAGGGAAAACCAGAGCCCCCCTCCATGCCCCGCCCACTCCCCCTGCCTCCACCAGCTGGCTTCCTCCCAACAGCCCTTGGTGTGCCCCGAGAATGCCCTAGATCTCCTGAGAGCACAGTTAGAGAATTGCTGATTTGGAGTGACAAATCTGATTCTCAAGTGTGACTTGTCAAGCTATTCATTTATTTATAAGCACAGTTGCAAACCAATTTGACAGGCCTTGTGAAAAAATTCTGGGTTTATAAATGTGAATGAGCTCCGAGTCTCGTGGGGGAAGCAGACGGGTCAACAGCTCCAGTGCAGTGGGGCGTGTGTCATCACAGACAGAAGATGGTGAGGACTGACTCCACTACAGGAGTTCAGAAAGCCTTCAGCAGGTTGGAGGTGACTCAGCTGGCACTGGCAGGGTATGTAGGAATTTTTCCTATAAAACAGAGTTGGAAGACCTGGTTTTTTATGTGGGCTGTCTTACTGCATAGCCAGTGTCATACATGATGCCAGGTGAAAGGTGTGGATGGGTACCTGCCTTCCTCAGTGCAGGATACGATTCCTCTAAGGACAGACACAAATCATTTTGTGAGCCATCCAATGGTGGATTCTCTGACAGCTTATGGATGCTTAGACACTGAATTATACACATTTTCTTTCTTTCTATCTTAGATTAAATTACCCAATACAGTCAGAAATCTGTCCTTCTCATTGTTGACCCTGAATCTCATCAAATAATAATCATAATCATAGTAATAATATCAACTTATAGGACCAGTCGTGGATGAATAGTGTTTTAAGATCTCAGATACATCATTTCATTTACTTTTTACAAGATGCCTATGAAGGGAGTACTAAATTTATTGGTATTTTTAGGTGGTTAAAACTAAGGCTTAGCAAAGTCAAACATCACACCTATAATCACACAGCTAGTGAGTAGCAGAAATGCATTCCATTCCAGGAGGCTCTGACTCCAAAGCTCTGTGTAATCTTCAACACCACAATGTAAGCCTTTAGTTGAGTTTTCCAAAGTCATGTAGTTCCCAGCTGTGGAGCTAAAAGCAAACCATCATGCCATACACATTATTTGTTCATTTTTGTTGTTGTTGCTTAAACTACAACTCTTCCCAAAACAGTGGTATATACAGTCAAATTCTACTTTTACATCAATAAAAAGTATAGGATAAGTCTATATTTTGTCATAGTGCTGATAGATGGAGTCTTAATTCACAACAATAAAATAAATCAGTCCTCTTAGTGGCTTAGCTTCCTACACCTACAATATTCAAATGACAGATTGGATTTTTAATGTAACATACAATATAATTTTTGGTGACATATAGACATAGATATGCAAATTTAATAAATAAGGGTAAACTCGCTAAGCTCCATGAAAGACTTGATCTAGGTATGAAATTATGTATTATAATTGGGAAGAAGAAATCATTAAAGTTAAAAAAGAGTCACATCCAAGTTGGTATCCCATTTGCAGCCAAGCTTAGTTCTGTAGACTTGAAGAATATAATAATTCAGTAGCCAAAAGGGATCCAGAATTGGAAACTCCACTCACATTCATCACCAAAACCATATTCAAGATGGAAGGGGAAAGCATTTCCCAGATACACCATATTCTGAAATATACAAAGGACAGAGCTAGAATGAAAAGGGGTGATAATCATAAATGTTCCAGCCCAAGTCCCTTACTTTTTTTTTTTTTTTTTTTTTTTTTTTTTAGTGCCTGAGGGAAACCAAGGACTTCAGGGATAGGTCAGGTTTAAGGTCACAGGGCTGTATTTGAATTTTGTCTATCTCAAAGTATGCTGCAGATACAACATTACATTTGCAAACTTTCAAAGTCTCACAAAAATCACACAATAGTCTCATCATCATAAGTGTAATGGAAGTGTAGCCAAAAGTTCTGACAATGTTTGAACTTCTCCATTCCTTTCTAAACAGCTCTCTCTCCCATTGTGTTTTCAATTGGTTCTCCTGTAGTTATTTTAGGAGCCTACTTAAAAAAAAGTCTCTTAAGTCCTACGTTACAAATTTTTTTGTCCTTTGTCAGCTTTATAATTTCCCATCTTTTCTTTTGATTTGCTTGGGTTGTAAGGCATGTTAGCATATGAATCTGTATTAATTCCCTTTTGTGTTTTCTCCAGCATCCCAAAATACTGCAGCAAATGGAGACGCTTTCCTTTATCTTTCCTTCCCTTCCTCTACTGAACAGCTAAATACTCCTCTTAGGCCTCTTACACTGGATTAATTTAGCTAAGCTTTCCATCTGATGCTGTTTTGCTAATGTTAAATCACATTTCCTTAACATTTCACGGGAATCAGCCTAGCAGTGCACTCTGGCATGCCATCGGAATAAAGACACATCATGACACCAAATAATTATGTTATTTAGCAACTGCTCTTATCTGCTGTCTCCTAATTTGTGTCACAATTCAGTCACCCAGAATCTGTGTTTGTGTTGTGTGTCAGCCACTAGAAAGCTGGAGCTTAAATTATTTGGGTGTATTGAACAAGGATGAATTTTAAGGTCTGAATATCTGATGCTTGGTTTCTGCTTTGGAGTTTAGGATAGTTGAACCAAGGACTTAACTTTGAAACATTGGCTGTTCACACCAGTTAATTATACATTAGGCATAAAATACAACTGCCAAAACCAGAAATTGAAAAAAAAAAAAATCAGACACTGGCATCAGCGATGTTTTTATTTCCATGTAAATTAAAAGGTGTTTGAGTCCATTTTAATCTGCCGGTTGGACTTCTAAACAATTCTTTGCGAGGTAAACCCTTTCAGTTAGTTGTGTAATGATCCCAAATCATGTTTGATTAATCAGTTCTAGGGAAGCATTTCTTTATTATTATTTAATGTGTTTAAAATAGATGTTCATCTCATTTGTTGAGAATGGTGTGAAAGGGGCAACCTAAGGGCACCCATGCATGGCTGCTTTCCCCTAGGCACCAAGAGAAATGTGTTTTCTGACAGGACATAGCAAAATTGAATGTATTTGTGCTGCCAGTTGGTGATGCCCCTTGATGTAGGTTTTCGTCTTTACTCTTCCTGCCTTACCCAGCTCCCATTGCACATATAAATTTAAACACACTGTGCTTCATGTAACTCAGTTCAGGACACCAAAGAAACACTGTTATTTGTCTGGAGCTAAGAAAATAGTACAGGCATAATTGCTGTATTTTCTGTGAATCACTTAATTAGGAATGCCCTCTCCACCCCCAACAGGGTCCATATCCACATAATAACTTTCAAAGTTTTCATGATGGCCTTGTTAATCCTTCACTTTCATGAATGGAATTGTACAAAAGAAGATTAAGGTTTGGTCTATATACTCAAGTCTTAACCCTGGTAAGACTGATTTAAACGTATCTCTTCAGTTCTTCTGCTGCTTTATATGGTGTCAGCAAACTAACAGAAAGTCGATTGGCCAAATAAACAGTTTGCTTATACCTATTTTTATATTTTTATTTTTAAGCAAAGAAGTTATTTGGCTAAGTGACTTCATATTGGTTTGCTGAATTTACTAATAATATTAATAAATATACTCGTAGACCTACAAAGAAAAGGCTAAGGACTTAAGAATAAATAAAGTCAGAAAGCATATTTACTAAGTACCTATGAGTTGTAGATATTCTTAGAGAATACAAAGAAATCAAGAGTGATATTTACCATTTTGGGGGCTCTCATTAGATTTTAAAATTTAATTCCCAAACCAACCAATGTTGTTATTATTACCATTATCCCCATTTACATGTAAATTTTACAAGAAAATCAAGCAAGTACTTCCAATATGCCACACCCAAAAAGGGGGAGCGAGAACACAAAAAAGGCAAGCTGACTTTAGATGGTCTTAAAACTCCTATATCACACGCCTCAAAAAACTTAACTTTACAGTCTATTTAGGGAGTAAAAACTTGTTCAAAAAGAAAATTATGGTGAAGGATCTAAGGCAATACAGCAAACCAAAGATAGTCTTTTCAACAAATGGTACTGAAACAATTGAACAGCCACAAGCAAAAAAAAAAAAAAATTAATGAATCTAAACACAGACCTTACACCCTTCCCCAAAATTAATTCAAAATGTACCATAGACCCAACTGTAGAACAGAGAACTATAAAACTCCCAGAAGATAAGGAAATAGAAAACCTAGGTGACCTTTGGTGTGGCCATGACTTTTCCAATAGAGCAAGAGCAGACCTGTGGAAGAAACACATAATACGCTGGACTTCATTAAAATTAAGGAAAAAAAAAAAACCTGCACTGTAAAAGACAATGCCAACAGAATGAGAAGTCAAGCCATAGACTAGGAGAGAATATCTTCAAAATATACATCTGATAAAGAACTGTTATCTAAAATACGCAAGCAGTGATTAAAATTCATAAGAAAACAACTCCAATAGAAAAATGGGTCAAAGACCTTAAGAGACACATCACCAAAGATCACACAAGATACAGAGATGGCAAACATGTATTTGAAGATTCTCTGCGTCTTATTTCATCAGGAAAATGCAAATTAAAATGAGATGCTGCTACCTGCCTGTTAGAATGGCCAAAATCTGGAATACTAACACCAAATGCTGGCTAGGATGTGGAGCAGCAGGAATGCTTCTTCATTGCTAGCGGGAATGCAAAATAGTATAGGCACTTGAGAAAACAGTTTAGAGGTTTCTTACAGTACTGAACATACTTTTCCCATACAACCCAAATATCACTATCATTAATATTTTTCCAAAGGACTTGAAACTTATGTCCATACAAAAGTCTGCACACTATAATGTATAGTGTCATAATTCATACTTGCAAACACTTGGAAGCAAATAAGATACTCTTAAGTCAATTGAATCAATAAACTGGGGTTCATCTGGACAGTGGAATATTATTCAGTGCTAAAAAGAAATGAGCTATCAAGCCATGAAGAGAAAATGGTGGGATTTTAAATGCATCCTACTGAGTGAAAGAAGCCCGTTCGAGAGATTACATACTGTGTGATTGCATTATATGATATTCTGGAAAAGATGAAACTATGGAAACGGCGAAAAGATCAGTGGTTGCCAGGGGTTCGAGGAGGGAAGAATAAACAGGTAGAGCACAGAGGATGTTAGGTCAGTGAGAATACTTGGTGTGATACTACAATGACGGATGCATGTCATTCCATATTTTTCCAAATCCCAAGAATGTACAACACCGAAGGTGAGTCCAAAGGTAAACTATGGACTCTGGGTGATTATGATGATTATGATGTGCCAATATGGATTCCTCAGTTGTAAAAAGTGTACCACCAGTGGGAATGGTGATAACGTGAGAAGTTATGCATGTATGGGGGGTATACGGGAAATCTGTACCTTTCTCTTGATTTTACTGCAAAGCTAAAACTGCTCTTAAAAAAAAAAAAAAAAAAAAAACTTAAAAAAAGGAAAATTCAAAATACAAGGTATCATAATGATTCAGATAATGATTCAATAGGAAAAGGACCAACTCAGGATCAGAAGACCTGCATCCTGGCTGTGGTTAAGTAAAGTATTAAACCTCCTTGTGTATCAGTTTATTGCTATGCAGAAAATTACTCATCTTTAATATGTGGAGAGAGAGGAAGAGAAACTACTGCAGTTTGTGGTCAAGAAGCTGCATATTTTAGCCAGGTTCCCTGGGGAACCGCTAAGAATGAGGCAGGTACACAGAGACAACAATATAGGATCATATTTTATTGCATTGGCTATGGACTCATTTTAAGAACAGACCCCAGGGCAAATAATACTTTATATGCTAATAAAAATAATTAAAAAAAAAAAAAGAACAGAAACACACAGCTGGTAAGTTGGCATCAGTCAGCCACACAGACTATCTCTAGACAGAAGCTATGTGGGAGCAGTCTTTGGAAAGAAAGAAAAAGGGACTTATATGCTGGCTGCTATTTTATGATGGGGCTGTATTATCTGGACCTTTGACAGCCAGTGGTACTGAGAGAACCTGAGGGAATGCCTAAGGTGGGCCTTTAACAGTGGGAATCCAGAGTAGGCTTGGGAAGATGGGTGGGATTCAGGTAAGCAGATTGGAGGGCAAATCCTCTGCTAGGTACTTGGGAAGAGCCTGTGTTTCCTCTCATTTAGAACTGACTGAAGATTGTGTGCTGTGCTGTGTTGAGAATGATCTACATCACTTGGTAGAGAGGCTAGATTTTATTTTCTATCACCCATGCAGTCATCTCTTAAGATAGGACTTCATTTTTGTTCTATCTTCATCTCTTTCTCATGTGTATGTGTGTGTGTGATCTCATTCTTGCTTTATTTTTACTGCTCTGATGGTCTTTTAAAGAATGATAAAATAGGGTTGCATTAATCCATTGATTACATCTTTAAATTTCCCTTGGCCAGAGGAGTGAGCTATTTCCTGTGTATAATTACCATTAGAGTCATTTAAAGTTATTGCCTTAAAAAGAGGAGAATGAGAACTTTTACTTTGATTTAAATGAGCTAGCTTTGATATTTACTTGTTTGTAGATCATGTCAGTCATTTTTTGTAGCTTGTTAAAATAAGGAATTTTTGGGGCGCCTGGGTGGCTCAGTGGGTTAAGCCGCTGCCTTCAGCTCAGGTCATGATCCCAGGTCCTGGGTTCAAGCCCCACATCGGGCTTTCTGCTCAGCAGGGAGCCTGCTTCCTCCTCTCTCTCTGCCTGCCTCTCTGCCTACTTGTGATTTCTCTCTGTCAAATAAATAAATAAAATCTTTAAAAAAATAAAAAATAAATAAAATAAGGAATTTTTAAGAGGTAGTTTATTAAGTGGCAGTGAAATCGGCATACCTATCACACTTTAGCTATGATAATCAGGTGCTAAAATTATTAAAATGTAATATCAATATTTGATCTAAAATGAATTCCAGTGGGACATTTTACTTAAAACCTAAATTGTGTAGAGTCAGAATTTATACACATTTTTCTACTTCATATCTAACTCATTTTAATCCAATCTATTTTACATTTTCTAGATATCAGTAAAATTAGACCGTCAATTAAAATTTCATGGTCTACAGTATTATCTTTAGACAGAACTGGAAGCAATACTCCAGTTAATAATCTAACTATAAAAATAGCAGTATTGCTCTAGTTTCAGCAATAAGAAATTATAATTGCCCAATGTCCTAATTTCTTGTAATTTAAGAAATTTAGCTATTGCTAATCTTCTGCATCCTCAAACTTGGTGCTGGGCTATGGTTAATATCAAACAAACAAATAAAAATAGAGCCTTCATCATTTTTTATTCATGTGGGATCTACGTATACAGATTTGTTTTCTGTATGTAGGTTAACCAAAGATTGGATATATATTAGATTCACTGTAGTCATAACTAGATGTGAATGATAATCTCTATTATATTTAAGAGGTTTATAATAGATAGCTTATCACACGCAACACAGGAAAAAACATTCCACATTAGTCTTTCTGTAGTTCCTCAGAATGACACAAAATTTGACATGCATTTCAGGTAAAAGAGTCCACAAGTTCATTTCATTGGTAGTCCATCTTCCTGGTATTTCATTCATAGTAACACATCAAGTAGAAGGCAACGGGTATGAAATGAGGCAAATGGGTAGACTATTACTTTTGTTTTCTGTTTATGCTCCTAACATTCCCTGACAGTAGGTAGACTGAAATGTTGGATGTTCAATCACTTCATATAGTGTTCCTTCAACTTATCAGTTAACCTTGAAATGCTTACATGTGTTGTTGGTTCAGTTTTCCACATGTTCTATTTTCTAATGCCACCATAAAATCTACCAATGTCACCTGACTGTCAGAAACAGCTTGAGCTACTGAGTTCCTACCTTTTTAAAGCCCACAATGCAATTAGATGAATAGTGTAGTACATTACAAATGCCAGCTATTAATTTTTCAAATGTTGAATGGTCATGATACATCTACGCATGTAATGTCTTTACATTCTAATTTTTACAGAATATTTTAAATGCAAATGCCTTAACTTGTGATTTAATTATCTAGAGTACTAGGCTTTGGTAATTTGGGGGAAATTTTTCTATTCAATAGTGCCAACAGTTGAAACACACTAATTAAGTGAATATTTGAGTAGAGACTGGGGAGGAAGGGTGTTTATCACTTAACTGTGAATTGATTATATTGGAAGTGTTAAGAAGAAATATACAAACCCTGAAAGTTGAGTTTCAGAACCCAGTGACACCAAGCCCAACACAGTCCAGGACTAATAACCATGATAGTTAAAACCTAAAAAGGTACTGATGAATCCAATCAGACAAAAGAGTTTTCAGACATCAGGCATGAGTCAGAGCCAAAATGAGAATCAAAAATCCCACTCTGAGTCATGAAGGAGAGCAAAAGCCAAAGACTAGTGCCAATGAAGAGTAAGCATGAGATTAATCACTAACATTTCATTAATTCAATTATCATAGCAACTCTGTATTCCTTCCCAAAATAAAAATGAGAACATTGTCGGTCAGGAAGAGTAACTTGACAAATAACACAGTTGGGAGGGTGCATGAATTCAGTGAAGGGTCTCAAGCAGCGAAACTTAGTACTGGGAAGAGTCTCCCTTCATTAGGCCCCTTTTAAAGAGCCTGATATATATCTTTCAGTTCTCTTTTTTTTTTTTTTTAAGATTTTATTTATTTTATTTGACAGAGATCACAAGTAGGCAGAGAGGCAGGCAGAGAGATAGAGGAAGAAGCAGGCTCGCGGCTGAGCAGAGAGCCCGATGTGGGGCTCGATCCCAGGACCCCGGGATCATGACCTGAGCTGAAGGCAGAGGCTTTAACCCACTGAGCCACCCAGGTGCCCCTCAGTTCTCTTTGTTCAAAATGGAATGTGACAAAAAACAATGTTGTCACTGTTCATGGAGTTACAGAAGTGCCTATATTCTTTGGCAGAATGAGAAGTTGGTTCATTTAAAACCTACCTATTGACTGCTAACTAGCAGTCAGGCCTACTGCTAAACTAAGCATTTTAAATAGTTTATGTCACTCACTCCTCATGACTCTCTGACACAAGTAATATCCCTATCCACATGGGACAAATGAGAAACTGAGGACTTGGCATGTTGAGTAACTTGGCCCAGTGGTTATAAATACTAAATGTTAGGGCTCAGATTCAGTAACAGGCAAAGCAGTTTGACCTGAAACTCCATGTTTGCTAATAACTCTGCTAATAATACCCTATTGCATAGGATGGCATGGAAAAGAAGAAAAATAATTCTTAGTATCAGTCTTGCCATCATTATTGCCGCATGTTTAGGGTTAAACTCTCACATAGTAGAGAATATCAAACTTGCCTTTAAGGTGTCACAACAGTTTAGAACCCTGAGAAAATGTGCACGTGGACTCTCTGAAGGTGAGAGTAGAGTCTCCAATATTAAAGGTTATTCTGTACAAAGGAATGCATATGTAAAATGAATAAACTGCTCAAGTTTGTGTTCTTAGTAACTATACTGTTGGTAAACTATGCTTTGGAAACTTGAAGTGAAAGTGATTTGCCTAGATAGTTGCTTCCTGGTCCAAAGAGAAAGACAAGTTGGAATCTGGGCCCTGTACTACCTAGTGAATAACTTGAGTACACTCCTGCTTCTTCCCTTGTTTCAGTTTCCCCATCAGGAAATTAGGGATGATACCAATAGTGAGCCTAGGGGTTTGACTTAAGGATTCACTGAGTTGACATTTATTATACAATTAGTAGAGGGCCTGTGTAGAGTTGACCTGCAGTAATAACCTCCTTGGATTTTGACCACTGCGTTTATTCATAGAGAAGTGTGTCCTTGGTAATTAACACCCTGTTACTCTTATTTCTATTATAACATCTAACATCCTGCCTAGAACTCAGTAGATACTAGTAAGTATTTGCTGAGTAAGTTTAGAAGGAAGAAAGTATTAGCATTGCTCCATTTCCATTTATATATTTAAATTGCTATTAAATTTTCTTTTCAATTCCCTTTATCTATTTAGCCCACTCCCCCCCACCGCTGCCTCCCCTCTGGTGACCACCAGTTTGTTCTCTGTATTTAAGACTCTTTGTTTGTTTGTTTGTTTCTTTCTTTCTTTCTTTCTTTCTTTATTTATTTATTTCTTTGTTTTGTTTCTTACATTCCACATATGACTGAAATCAATGATATTTGGCTTCCTCTGAGTAGTTCACTCAGTATTATATTCTGTGGATCCATTCCTATTGTTGCAAATGGCAAGATCTTTTTTTCCCCCAAGTAATATTCCATTGCATATATACCACACCTCCTTTATCCATTCTTCCATAGATGGACACTTGGGTTGCTTCCCTGTCTTGGCTGTTGGAAGTAATGCTGCAATAAATATAAGGTTGCATTATCTTTTTGCATTTGTGTGTTTGTTTTCTTTGGTAAATACCTAGTGGTAGAGTTACTGGATCATATAATAATTCTATTTTTAATTTTTTGAGGAACCTCCATATTGTTTTCCACAGTGGCTGCACCAGTTTTCATTCCCAACAATATTGTATGAGGGTTCCTTTTTCTCCACATCCTCACCAACACTCGTCATTTCTTATCTTTTTCATTTTAGCCATTCTGACAGGTGTGAGGTAATATCTCATTGCGGTTTTGATTTGCATTTCCCTGTTGATTAGTGGTATTGAGCATCTTTTCATGTTTCTGTTGGCCGTTTGTATGTCTTCTTTGGAAAAATGTCTAGTCAGGTCCTTTGTCCACTTTTAAACAGGATTATTTGGGGTTTTTTGGTGTTGATTTGTGTAAGTTCCTTATAAATGTTTGGTATTAACCACTTACTGGATTATATCACTTGCAAATATCTTCTCCCATTCAGTAGGTTGACTTGTCATTTTGTTGATGGTTTCATTTGCCTTGCAGAAGCTTTTTATTTTGGTATGGTCAAGAGTCTAATTTTGCTTTTGTTTCCCTTACCAGGGGACACATAGCAAAAAAAACCATTCCTATGACTAGAGTCATAGAAATTACTGCATATATTTTCTTCTACGAGTTTTATAGTTTCAAGTCTCACATTTGGGTTTTTAATCCATTTTGAGTTTTTGTAAGAAAGTAGTCCATTTTCATCCTTCTGAATATAGCTCTCCAGTTTTCCCAATCTTCTTGCCTCCTTTGGCATGGATTTGTTGACCTATAATCACAGGTTTATTTCTGGGCTTTCTATTCTGTTTCTAAATTGCTTTTGAATTTTTAGAAGCCATACCACATTAAATGATGCTCACATTTTTTCATTTAGGCTTTTATTGTCTATGAGTAGTATAATCTCTGCATTAGGTCCTAATATACATATAAATATATATTTTATGTAATCACTTGATTGCCTTATGCTTCTGTCTCTATAACTATATTCTCTTTACTAATTATTCACAAAAATCTTTATTTTTATTACCAGAATGTTTTCTCAAAGTTTTTGATAGTCAAGCTTATCAGTGCTTGTGGCTGTGTTTTGTTTTAAACACCAAAGAAGCTTACATGAAATCAAGATAGAATATTTAAATATATTTCATTAGTATGTCCTTTCTATCCCTCTAGATACCATTTTAAACTACCTTTTAGAATATTCCAAAAGAAGAATAAAAAAAGTCAGTCCTTATATTTCTCTATGAATATTAACAAAACCATGAATTAAAATGTTTCAGCTAATTTTTATAGGTGCTTTCTTCCTTCCCTGAAAATGTCAACTGTTTAGTACAGTTTGATTTTAGTTGGTTGTTCTTTCTTTCTTTCTTTTATTTTAATCATTTCTTTTTTTTAATCATTTCTGCTAAGCCATATTTTAATATGTGACAGAACTTGAAATTTCACTTTTTTAAACTATTTTCTGTATAATTATTCTGCATAAAATTAGGGCTATGATTATGTGGTTTGATTCCATCTATGTTATCATAGAGTAAGTTTTCTTACTATATTTTACCATCTCTTACTAATTTAAAAAATTAGATGGTAAGTTGAAATATACTATTTACCATGTTATAAAGTTTTTAGTTATAGTTAAATCTCTGGTTTTCTATATCCTAGGTTGCTATGGAGAATTATTTTTTAATCATATTTTTAATAAGTGATAAATCAATTTGATTACTATTTTGGTTATTTTCATAAAATATTTGAATCTAACCTTTTTTATCTTTTATCTATTTTTGCATATTGATCTTATGAAAACAGTATAGATTCTTGCTTAGAAATAAAAATAATCTTTACAGGCCAAAGTTGAACTTATAATTAATTGATCAATGCTTCTCAAATCTTATTGTTCATCCTGATCGCTGGATATCTTGTTAAATGCAAAGTTTGATTCAGTAGGTCTGGGATGAGACCACATTTTGAGAAGCAAACACAGATGACTCTTCTAAGGGCATCTAATGACGACTCAACAGGAACTTCTTGAACATCAAAATAAACATGGAGAATTAGTCTACAGCAAGTAACTATAGATGGTTCTGGAAAGAGGATGAGTGCTAGAGATAATATAGAGATATGTAACTTTCAATTCATTCTCTAATACTTATTAGCTATTTACTCTTGGACAGATTGTAATTTTTCTTGGTCTGCATTCTCAGTATTTTAAACAGTGCTAGGCACATGAGAAATACCGGTTGGTTTTGAAGATTTCAAACAGATTTCAAACAGATTTTAACAGAAATAATCAATTTCAATGATGACAATTTCAATTCAATTTAACAAATGTTAACGTTGTCGAACATATACCACGAGCCTGAAAAGGGTAGTAATATTAAACCACTTTTTATATGAATTGTTCTTTTCTGAAAGCTAAGTGAAAAATTATATAACATATAAATACTGGCATTACTAGCTGGGATATTTGTCTGATGACCTTTAGATATCAACAGATATATAATTTATATCACTTAAATTGTCTTACTGGCCAAAATTTAACATTTCTGTGTTCCTGAAAATTCCTGATTTTTCCTAAATTCTAGAGATAGGTGATACACCGAGATGCTTCTCACATTGATCTCTTCTAATTAAATCAGATACAGAATTATATTTGGCCAGAAGTTTGCTGCATATTAGAATAGTTTTACTACTATTGTGTCATTAACAGTATGATTCAACTGTTCATGTAAATTGCAACCAAGAAATCTAGACATTTCAGAAAATAAATGAGATATCAAATGTCTGTTTGGGGAAATACTCCAAGATAATGGCTTAAACAAAAATCTGATTATAAGTCATGGAACATTCTAAACTCAGATGTGGCCCCAACTGAACACTTGACAGAATGTGGAACACATCACTAATAGTAAACTCAAAATCAGAAGCTAGCTTCATACAAATTGTAGTTGGCTGATATTCTCTTGGTTTCAAATTGGGTAATTAATTATATTAGCTACATTTTGTGTGATACACATATTAGGCACAATGATATTATTTGCAATGAAACAAATACTGTTTAGTATTGTTAATGGATATGACATGCATGGCAATTGTTATATCTTTCTTTCCTTTAAAATTATTGTTGTGACAAATTAGTTTTCATCACTTATTTTTTACAACCCTGACTACCTACTAGTGTTTTAAGAGTCGTGTTTTTAGAAAGTTGCTAATTATATTTATAAGACATAAAATTGGACACATGCTTTAATTTTTCCTTTTTTTTTTTTTTTTGGCTCCTTATTAAAGCACTGAATAGTGATTTTGTCAAGAAACCAATCTTGGGTTTTCCCTGATTACAGCAGTGGACTGATATTTGCTTTTGATTACTTCTGAGTTCTGGAGAAAACTTAAGAATCATTTTATGAAAGATTAGGATTTCTTAAACACCTATCCTTTCATTATGTGCTATATGATTGCATGTATTTTAGGACAATTTAATTCAGTCTGATTAATGAAGGCTTCATTCTTTTTATGCTTTTACCCTTTTTAATGGTATAGGCCATGTAAAAGGATAAGCCTGGGCCCTTTGTCTATGAAACCATATAGATGGTTCCTTCAATTCACTAGCTCTGGCAAATATTGTCATTGAGAACCCTGTTGTTTGATGGCTGAAAGTGTTAAATAAGAACAGGTTTCTAAAGCTATGACTAAACAACATGAAAATTAGCTTGCATTTCTCTAATGCCAAGTTCAATTTTCACCAGAGAGTTGACTTTTCAAAATGCATAGTGGTTAGTTACATTTGTTATTAATCAAGCAAATGGGCATTGTAGCATCAAGCCTTCATTTTATTTTTAATGGGCTTCAAAATCAACAATGATAAGTCAAGTGGTAGTATAGTAATTATCAATACTGTGTCAGAATTAGAGCAAATATCATTTATTCTACTATGGGGATTCAGAGATAGCTCACAGTCAAGGATAGGATAAAAGGAAATGAGTATGGTTATGGTTTTAGTAATGTTTTAAAATGAATATAGATGGTTAAGCCTTACTTTAAGAGCCTTACTTCTGTTAATTATGTATTTTCTTTTTAGAGTGTTTCTCTCAGAGGATGGCAGCCTCAAGATATATAACGTTACTAGGTCAGATGCCGGATCATATACTTGCGTAGCTACAAATCAGTTTGGCGTTGCAAAGAACACTGGCAGCCTAGTCGTAAAAGGTATTTTATTATCTTCATTTGTGCTTGATGAACATTGGAGATATGTGTGCCTATCACAACCTCTATTATTGTGTGAAACGCGTATCATGTTGTATATGTGAAATATTTGATTTCACAATTTAAGAATCGTGTTCCCATATACATTAATAGTATGTTTGCTCTGCCAGTGGGATACCACAGCAGATGTGAATACTTCGGCAGTTGAAATGCTGTCAGTGGGTAATTAGACAGAATTAAAACTGGTACCTAAAACATTTGAATTTTCACAAAAGACTTAATGTAGGAAGCTATGGACATTTTGATAAAATCGGATGATAATATTTTTCTTGGTTAAGTTTCCTTCAGAAGCTCTCATTTTATATGAAATTTTTACCATGGATATAAGGTTGCCAAATTCATAAGCAGTTCATTTATTTATATAACTCTAGGTGCATAGCTCGTGAGATGCAGACCCTCTTGCATACACTTTAATGAGTAGTTTCTTTCAAAGAGAAAAAAAAAATTAAAATATCTGTGTCTGTGTAAATCATTATTATAGCCATCATGGTAAACCTATAAGTTCACATAATTTATGATGATAGAACTGCATACTCTATTCTTCAGACTTTTAAGCTACTATCAATACAAATGTACCTCCATCAATCACCAAGGGACATAATTAGTATTCAAGTATCTATTCCCCATCTTTGCTACTTTACTTTGTTGAATCTCAGCTCATAAAACTAGTATGTTTACTGGAAGACATGTCACTTTTATCATTTCATTGCCTCCTGGATGATTAAAATGACTGTCTTGATAAAGTAGTTTGAACAGCTAATTAAGCCCAAATAATTAAATTCAGCAATCAGTGCTTTATCATCATTTCTATTAAAAATAAATATATTAAATAGAAAGTAGTTAGCTACTACATTTCAACTACTCTTTAAAATATCTCAAGGAAAAAAAAAAATACCCACCTTTATCCCTGGAAGATATTTTTGCCAACATTGTCTTAAACATATTACATTATGCCTGCTGACAATTGTCTAAAACACTCAGGGGAAATGTGATTGATGTAACTTGTGTCAAAATCTTATCAGTGTGACACATTTGGAAAAACTTTACTTCCTTAAGATTGTATTGTCATCAGATTTTTAAGACAGAGATGGACTTAACATTTCAAGGAATGTGCTGTAGCTATATCTAATGATAGGATATCTCTCCAGCAAATGTTTGGTACTACCCATATACTGAAAAACAACATTAAGGGGAAAAAAAGATTTATTCCCTCATTTCAAATTAAGAAGGTGCAGGTGGTAGCCATTCATTTTAAAATATGAAGAAGGTTAAAATATGGTGGAGGACAGCATCACAGTTAATTTTTCCAAGAATGGAGAAATCCAGAGGGAATTAAAACAAATATAAAGGATCAAAGGTACTGGTGCTCGAAATGTAGTTTCTCAATGAAAGTTTCTGCAGAATACTGGTGATCCATTAGGACCATTGGTTTTACTGCTAAAATACAGTGATGGACATCCTTTCATCACCTACATTCCAGTGATAAAAGTTATTATATATATTGGACTGCAATGACTACTTTCTCTTCCTCAAATGTTTCAAACATTTGGCATCATGATGATGTCCTTTAGCAAAAAATGGGAGAAAAGAAAAAAAGAGGACTCACATAAATATGTAACTGGAGAAGCTGGACTGTGCTTATTTCTCAAGGTGGCAGTTGGATATTTCAGCTTTGTAACACAGCCATGTTTTTTCTAGATGGGTTCCCAGTTCTTTGGGTAGAAACAAGTTCATCTGTAATTTGGCATAGTCCATAAAACACACGATCAACTCTCTGGACAAGGGAGAAAATAAATAAGATTGCTTGGTTTAAAACAAAATGAAACAAAGCAAAACACAAAAACTCCATGAAGTTTTATTTATTTCTAGTGTTCTTTGCTGGGGCTATTGGAACAAAATTATCCTAATCTGCAGTCCTGGTCGCCTTAATCTTTACCACTCTTCCTTCCTTGGTAGGATTTTTCGTTTTCTGACATGCTATATACTTCACTTATTTGTCATGTCTATGGTTTTTTTCTCCTTCTTTCTCTTCTTCTAGAAAGAAGCATAAAGAAGGCAGAAATGTCACAAATCCTAGAACAGTCCTGGGAACTATATGTGTTCAATAATTATTGATTGAGTGAGATGATTTTATCCTACACTCTTTAGTTCTTAGATAATCTCTGTTCTGACTTCCTTGCACTAAAATATGAAGGTTTTCTATTTCTCAGGGTTTAAGCTTAGGATACTTTGCAATAAAGAGCATCAAAGGAAAATAATGAACTTCTAAAATATATTCACTTTCCGTATTTTAGGGTTTGTAGTTATGTATTTCTAATACATAGAGAACTCCTTACTCTGCAAGGGGGAACCATTGTGAAGTACATGAAAATCCTACAGACTTCATGAAGAGAACTCACTGTTCCAATATTTTCAGCACAAAGAAGAGAATCATTTACATATGCAAACAGGGCATATATCAGTATGCATGAATATCAAGTAATTTTCACTCATTTATATCTAATAATGAGAAGGAAATTGTGTTTGTTATTTTTAATCTTCATGAAATACCCACGTTCTGTTTTAGGGGGCTCTCTATGCTTCTTTGCCATTAACAAGAACCATGTTAAAAAGAAATACATACATACAGAGTAACATAAAAACATACATTTAAAAATAACTACATAAACAAAAAACGTGGACATTACAAATAAAAGCATCTTTAGAATTTTTTATTTTTTATTGATTTGTATTCTATGATTATTTATTAAACTGTGGGATTGCTGTGTAAATACGGACCTAAGATAAGTCTGTCATTAGCATATCCTCTTAACTGGACTCCTATTGCTAATTCTCTTTCAAGTAAGAATGTTTAAACTATTCCTGATGAAGAATTATTATTTTACAACCTACAAATTTGAAGCTTTAATCTGAGAAAGAATTATAATAATATGCATTGATTCAACCAATTTCCTGACTATTAAGAGTATAGTCATCTGGTTGTTTAAAATGATTTAATGTGTGTGTGTGTGTGTGTGTGTGTGTGTGTGTGTGTGTGTGTGTGTTCGTATTTTCTAGTCTATGGTGTTCATCTGATTGTCATTACAGAGTCAAATATAATTTTGTTTCTCACACCAAAATCAGCATATAGTGACCTTACTGGTAATAAGGTGGTAAAGAGCAAATGAGAAATTTCAGTAAAGCTGATGAAACAATCATCTCTTTGAATTGACTTATCAGCCCCAGTCATGCAAGAAATGTTGTTGTTAGATAACATGTAAAAAGATAATAGTTACAAGAGTAAGATATTTTCCAGCTTAGTTTTTAGCTGATATGGCTTATCTGCGTTAAGAGGATTCTGAAGTTATCTGCAATGTATGTTAGAGATTTCTATTTCACTCATGCAGTAGAATAAAGCCATTTTCCATTCAAACAGGGAATTTGGGAGCGCAATTAGCGCCAGCCTTGCTGGAGCCTCGGATGATGCCCAGTGTAATCCGAGGACATGTTCCTTAGGCACAAACAAGGAATCAAAAAGAGAGTTTAGGTGTTTTCGTTTTGGAGGACTTGCATAAAATTACAGTGTGTACATACACTTAAGAGGTACATGGAAATCACGTAAAAGGGGAAATGATTTGATCTGGCATTTGAAAAATTATTAAAAAGCAGAGTAACAGCAGGCTATAAAAATGATCTTGTTTGCAGGCAACATTTGTTTTTGTTTCCCCACTGGAGAAGTTTTGGATGTTCAATTATAGGCCTCATTGCTTCAGCATTATTTTCAACTGAAATGTCGGAACTTGGAAAAGCATATCTAATGTGCAAATTAAGTTTATTGCCGCTCATTTAGTTGTTTATTCTTTGTGATAGAAGTCTTTATTATACCAGCATGGAGAGTGGCCTATCTGTTTTCTCCAACAGAGTGATGGTGTGCACCATTATGGTTTTCTATTTACTAAGAGAAATACCAAGATAGGTAGATAATTGGAGGCTTTGTGGCTTCAAAAGGCAGTTTAAAGGATTTGAGGTGCTGAGCCCAGCTTTATTGAGAAGCTCAGCTTTATTGAGTAAACCAAAAGTACAATTTCACAGAAATGACAAGGCACATTGGAATACATCAGTCATATTTTAGTGGCTGAAAACACCACTGCAGAGAAGTCTCCAAGTACTGCTTATATTTTCCTCAGAATGCTTAATCATGCACCCCAGTTTTCTACAAAGAATGGTTTAAAGCATTTTTATAGAAAGGAAGCTTTGATTTAAAAATTATTAGTGGAAGTGTTTTTCAGGAGAAAAAATACATAGTGAAATTGTACACTGGCCAGGAATTTTCTTTCCCCCACTAATATTGAAAATAATGCTGAGTGAACTCTTGACACTGGAATTCCATAGTCCCTTCAAGTAAAAATGGAAGGAAAGAAGGAAGGAAGGAACGAACGAAGGAGAGAGAGAGAGAGAGAGGGAGACAAAGAAAGAAAGGTAGGAGGGAAGGAAGGAAGATAAACAACAACAAAGAAAACCCCCAAAACTTTTATTTAAGCAAATACAGTATCAGTGTTATTTTGGTCTTTGTAACAATTTAGTCCACAGTCTTTTTAAAAATGTTGCACACACCACTCCCATAAAATTTCCAGGTATGTTAAACAGTTGTTTTTTCTGAATATGTATTTTATAATATATAGTGTAAAGGACAGATATTAATGAATTTTAGGTTTTCACCTTTTGTTTTATATTGTTCCAGATGTTTTTCATTGAACAATTAAACCTAAACTGGTCAAAGTTTTGTTTAGTTTTGTTTATTCTTAATAAAAATAGGGACCGTATAGCTAGTCTTTCAAGCTAAGTGGAGGAAGCCAGACAGATGAGGATACACCACTCCTCAAAGTCATGAAGAGCACAGACTTTGGAATTAAATTAACTAGCTCTATTATTGAGTAGCATAAGACCTTGAAGAGGTTTTTTTTGTTTTTTTGTTTTTATTTTTGTCTTTGTTTTTACTATTACTGGTGTTGTATTCTTTATTACTATTATTATTAACCACCATTAAGCAAATATTTACTGTGTTCCAGGCACTGTGGTAGGTACTTTATGTCCATCATCTCGGTGATCCCTCACAACACTGTAAAGCAAATAATCATTATTTCTTTTACACAAAGGGAAACTGAGGCATAGATTGCTAAAATGACTTGACCATGGCTCTTGTATTAGTAAGTGACAGAACTTTTTTCCTTTTTTTTTTTTTAATCTTCCAGTTGAATTTATGTAATAATAACGGCCTGAGACTCTTTCGGTTTCACATGACATTATTTCAAGTCCAGTGGAAATAAAAACAGAGTATCTTGCAAAAACTAGTACATTTCCTAAATAGTTCAGCTTTTCATTTATTAGAATTCAATATCTGTTTATACTCTTTTCCATTTGAGGTGAACTTCACAGATATGAAATACACAAATCTTAAGTGTTTGCTGAATTTTGGCAAGTGCATATACCTGTGTATCCTAAACTCTACCAAATATAGAACATTAACATCACCCTGTAGAACTTTCCCTTGTGGCCCTTTGTCATCCCTCAATTCCTGCTCCCACCTGACTTATAGAAGCAACCACTATTAGGATTCTTTTCTGTTACTGTTACTGTTACTGTTAACTGTCTGTTACTGTTCTGTTTCTGTTACTGATTTCATACAAATGCCATCATACAGTATATATGTTTTGGTATCTGGCTTCTTTTAGTTGGCTTACACCACTAGTATCTACTTTCTCTTTTCATTAAAGATTAATGAAACAAAACTTTAACCAACAGCAGGTTTAGTCCGTGCAGTAAAAAAATATCTTGAACTGTCAGTGTTTTTGTCTTCAGTTTCCTTCCCCCGCCTGCATGTGTGCCCTGAATATTTGGTTAGGAATTGGAAGTTTAGTAATATGTCCTTGACTCCATTCTAATGGTAAAAGACACAGTTAGACTCCTTGAACCTTCTATTTCTATAGTGGCACGGAGGTCACTTATGTTCTAGTGCCATTTTTTAGGGATAATGTGTATCATTAGGATGTACAAGACCCTCAGGTGCAAGTTCTGTTTTCAGTTTATGGATCCTGAATACTCAAGGAAGCAGCTAGCAAATTCTTTCAAGCCCAAGTGAGGGATGGGCGTGGAGGAGGGCGGTGCCGAAACAGAGAAGAGGAATCCGAGGAATACAATTTACCCTGCTTCTCATCTTCTTTGCCTCATCTCATCTTGCCTTTTTTTTTTCCATTTTGTCTTCCCTCACCTCCAACATAAATGTTCAGAAGAAAACATCATCTTTCTGCTAGATCCTGTAGCCAGGCAAAATAAAATTTCCTCATTCCATTTCCTATAAAACTACAGAATTCTTCAGCCTGATGTTTTACTAGGGCCCAGCACAGAGTTATAGTTGGAGGACAGAGTGAACATTATCTGTTTATAAGAGATATAAATATGATGCCATAAATAGTCACTGCCTGTTATGTGTTAACAGCTTTGAAACTGAGTAGTTGGCATATCTAATTCATTAGGCAGATTCTATGGTGCATGCTCTTTCTGAATAGATGTCAGACCCTGTTTTGATTACTTGTTAATATAGAAGATCTGTGTTTACATTTTACATTATTACTTGCTAGGGAATTTTTCAGTGTTACCTTGCATGATACTTAGACATGTTTTCTCATTTAAACAACTCCAGTTTAGACAATTACTTTCTCTAGACTGTTCTTTGTTTATTTCTTTTACTCTGGGGTTTTGGTAGTCTTTTCATATTTGTTCCACATCATTTCAATACTGAGGTGAAAGATAAATGGGTAATGGTACCTGCAGGTAAACCGGAGTATACTGGCCATGGTTACTTTATGCATAATTGAAATTATGAAAAACTATACTCTGCCTGTATTGGAATATACCAAGTGCTGCATGTAGATTTTAATCTGTAAAACACATGTCTGAGCAGATAAAGATTGCACTAAGAGGATAGAAAACTTCCTAGCCTTATGCAAGTATATGTACAAAGAGAAAAAACATATTATAAAGATTAAAAACCCCTCCATTTCTGGCTTGCTAGAGGAGGAAATTAAAGACTCCATCACACTGATTTCCTTGTGTTTTTTTGTTTTTTGTTTTTGCTATCTCTGTAAAGAGTTTATTTCAGAGACTAGCTTTGATTTTCCTCTATTTGCTTTCCCTAGAGTTAGCAATTTTCTTATTTTGTTTGCTTAATTTTCTGTGGACTTGACGATAATTGATTCCTCAATTTTGTCTCTGTTGTCCCCCTTCACTATCAACCTGTCCTTCTGTATGGGAGCCCAGCTGCCTAAACATCATGCCTTTCTCAAAAAGGTAGAATTGCATCTTCCAATATATTTTTGAGAAAGAATTCAAGAGGAATGCAATGTTTTGGAGATCTTTCATGTTTGAAAATGTATTTATTCTATGCTTACATTTGATTGATGGCTTAGTTGGAAACAGAATTCTAGATTAGAAATCATTATTCTTAGCAATATGGAGATGTTACTGTGCTCTGAAAGCTGAAACCATCTTGATTTCTGATCTGTTGTTTATGACATCATTTCTGTCTGTCTGCTTGTCTTAGTTGTTTTTCCCCAACGTTCCACAATTGCCTGATGATGTGCTGTGGTGTAAATCTATTTTCAGCCTTTCTACAGGGCAATTGGTATACTTTGTCATCCTGAAAACTCATACTTTATCCTGGAATGTCTTCCTGGGTAATTTAATAATTTATTCCATTGCTTTCTCTATAATCCCTATTACTGAAAACATTGTATTTCCTAAACTGTTGAAAAAATTAGATTTCCTGGGGTGCCTGGGTGGCTCAGTGGGTTAAAGCCTCTGCCTTCAGCCTGGGTCATGATCCCAGGATCCTGGGATGGAGCCCCACATTGGGCTTTCTGCTCAGCAGGGAACCTGCTTCCCCCTCTCTCTCTCTCTGCCTGCCTCTCTGCCTACTTGTGATCACTGCCTGTCAAATAAATAAATAAAATATTTAAAAAAACAAACAAACTAGATTTCCTAAACTTTAGTTTGTGTGTATGTATATGTATATATGTATGTATCTTTCTGTGTGTATAGTTTATTATATTTTATATATTTCTATATTTAGGTAGTAGATACAGTTTTTATACATGTGTATATAAACTGTATATATTTTTGTTTCTCTCTCCTAGAATCCATTGTATATCTTTTTGTTTCTACCTCTGGGAATTTTTTACTTTGCTATTTTTAAAAAAATGTCTAGGTGTCCTTTTATTTTCTGACTGTTCTTTATATAATACCTTGCATTCTCTCTCTCTCTGAAAATATTGCTCATAGTTTTTCTTTTATCTAGCTTATTTTTCCTGCACGACCTCTGTGATCCCCAACTGCTTGCTTCTCTTTCTTTGTTTTAATCCCTACACTTTATTAAGAGTATACCAGGATACTTTGCGAATCTTAGTTATCTGCTCATATTTAAGAATGGGGCACTAAAAATCTTACAGAAAGCTCTGATCAAGTGTGTGTGTGAGGGGAGCATTTAATACTGGACTTCACACTAAGATGATCTGGCCAGTATATATCCTTGGAAAATGTAAACACACTATGGTTAGGATTTTCTCTTTGGTTTATCAGATCCCTAGGAAAAGCATCTCCCACTTCTCACCCCACTTTCCTGCCCAGAGAGCAAAGGCCCAGCAGCCAGCACCCTCAGAACTAAATGACATACAAGACATGGATCTCAGTCCTTACTAAATACATGTTTGTTAATTTCCCTGCTTTTAGTTAAGATTCCCTCATCTTCAACTATGCTTGCTACGGAGCAGTTCAAAGACTCTCCATTTCGTATTCTCTCAGGAGAATAATTTGCTAATCTTCTACTGAAATGAGAAAACACTACAGAGACCAAAATGCTTCCTATTGATAAAGTCTGTAAGGGGAGTTGACATGTTCAATGAATTTTCTTCTCTGCCTTCCTCACAGCCAACATAGGATTGAGCTTTATGGTAGATCAGTTAGAAATCATTTCATTTCGTTCCAGTTTCTCAAATTTTGTCTCCCCTTTTGATCTCTGTTTTGGTGGATTTAGGACTTCGGAAAAATTTCTTTTGGCTTCATTTATTAGAAGTTTGTAAAAAACTGAAAATAAAGACCATGTTTAATCAATTATCTTCATCAGGATATTATATGTCTTATATTTTATACTGATACTATTCTTCTCTACTAACATTTACAAAAAAGCCAAACTTTAGTTATTTCTTACCTGAACAAAATTTATCAAGAAATCAATAAATCACAGTTTGGTAGATAACGGGTCATGAACTCAAGTCTTCCACTTGTGGTCTAGATATGATCCCATCTCATGTTCAGGGACAATTTCCTCTCTCTGCCTCTCAGTCTCAGTCTACCTCACTCTCTTTCTTCTCTCTTATTTTGTATAACACACCATCCCCACCAGAATACTTTCATATTATTATTCTCATCATTTAAAAAAAAAGACCTTTTCTGACCTGCTTCCCTCCCAGCTACTGCCATAGTTGACTATTCTCCTTTATATCAAAACTCTTCAGAAGTTGTCTATGTGAGCTTGCTTTTTCCACTCCTTCTGGCCGACTTCGTTTTGAATCAACGCGACCAGGCTTTTCCCTTCCCATTCCATCAACACCGCTCTTAACAAGATGACTAGTAACCTCCATGTTGTGAAATCCAGCACTCAGTTCCCCATCTTCATTTACTTAACCTGTCAGACTATTGATCACATCCTTCTTGAAACACATTCCCCACTTGGCTGCCTGCACACTACATGTGTCAGGTTTTCCTTTTCCTTCTACATCTTACCTCACTCCCTTTCCATTTACTTTGCTGTTTCCTTTTAATCTTACCCATTTCCTAAATTTGGAGTGTGCCAGGGATTTGTTCTTGAATTTGTTCTCTGCCATATCTACTCCCTCTCATTCAGTGTCTTATTTAGTTTCGTCATGTTAAATACCATCCACAAACTAATTCCAAAATGATATACTCCATTCAAATACCTGCCTCATTCCCCAGGTCCCCTCACCAGTTTACCATCTTCACTTACCAGTTTACTATATGCTAATATTGGCCTCCTAATTCTTACTCCCAAGACTTGTTCCTACTGCAGTCTTTCCCTCTATATATTTTTTAAAGATCTTATTCATTCATTTCAGAGAGAACGAGTTAGAGAGAAGATGAGAGGAGACAAGGTCAGAGGGTGAAACAGACTCCCCATGGAGCTGGGAGCCTGATGTGGGACTCTATCTCGGGACTCCAGGATCATGACCTGAGCCAAAGGCAGCTGCTTAACCAACTGAGCCACCCAGGTTCCCCTCACTCTATATTAATAACAGTCTGTAGTGACATTAGCCAGGCCAAATCCTTTTAGTCATTTTTACTCCTTGCTTTCTTTCAAACCCCATTTCCAACTGTCCAACAGATGGCCCTCAGCATCAATAAATGTACATAATCTAACTACTTCTCACCGCTGCACTTACAAAACTTTAGTTAATCCACCACCATCTCTTTCCCGGTACATTTCTGCAGCACAGAGGTGCTTCACCAAGTTGATTTTGCCTCCAAGGGGGCCTTTGGCAATGTGTGGAGATAATGTTTGTTGTCACAACTGAAGGATCTACTGACATCTAGTGGGAAGAGGCCAAGGATGCCGCTAAGTATCTTGGAATGCACAGGGCAGCCTCCTCACCTTATTCTGAATCCACCCATACAGAAAGGCAACGAAAAATTATCGGGCTCAAAACGTTGATAATGTTGAGGTTGAGATACCCACTCATACAACCTTATGATTTGTCTTGATTCCATCATGCCTCCCTTCTAGAAACTAGAATGTTCCTATTAAAATGTAAATTTTTGCCTCTTCATGATGGAAGTCCTCTAATAGCTCCTCAGTTCAGTGTTGTTTCATTTGCTTAGTATTCATACTAGTGTACACCTGGAAGAAGGTAAGGATTTGATACTGATTGAGTGGTTTTGAATAAAAGATCGAATAAACAATTAGTTATTTTTATGTTAAGGATTTCTGCTTCTGTTGAATTCTTTCTCCAACTGTTATCAGTTATCATACTGTTCAAGGTATTATCTAAAATTCTAATGATAAATGGCCTAAATATTTTCAACCCTACACACAATCTGTTATTAAACATTAATAATATTTGGAGAAACTTTTGTCCTGACTAGTTGAAGCAGCTTTATCAGACTATTATCAGCGAAAAATATTATTAAAACCTTTTAAAAATAAATAAAAATAGCAGTTCAAAGGAATTATGACAGTAACCAAGGGGTTTGCAACATGAAGGACGATAGTCTGGAGAAAAGAAAAGAACAAAAAGAAAAGCAGAACTCCCCAGTGTTTTTCTCCAGAAACTTGTCACTTCCCAAGCACTACAAATTAGGAATAAAAAAGAAAAGAAAAAAATAGAAAGCAGAAAATGCCTCAAGCAGAAATTTTGGTAGCCTCATAGTGCAAGGAAGAAAACAATTGGGGCTCAGAATTAGCCAGATAAAATGAAGCCTACTACACAATTTGAGATTGAGTGGAGACACCTAGAGCACTTTATCCTGGTAATGAAAACAGAACAAAATTGACCACTGCTTAAAATGACTGACATTCAGATTCCATTTGTATCCATTTCCCGACTGGACTCTGCTCTTTTTAGTTGCCTGATTTAAAAAGGAAATCTTGGGCGCCTGGGTGGCTCAGTGGGTTAAGCCACTGCCTTCGGCTCAGGTCATGATCTCAGGGTCCTGGGATCGAGTCCCGCATCGGGCTCCCTGCTGAGCAGAGAGCCTGCTTCCCTTCCTCTCTCTCTGCCTGCCTCTCTGCCTACTTGTGATCTCTCTCTGTCAAATAAATAAATAAAATCTTTAAAAAAAAAAATAAAAAGGAAATCTTCTTGGAAAAAAATATATATATTTGTATTTGTATATATATATGTATATGGTATATATATATATAAAACAATATAACAATAGCAATAACAATAAAACAAATTTCAATGCATAATGCTGGTATTCAGTAAAATTTTATCAGGAAAAACTGGAACCAGGACCAAATGATCAAAACCCAGAACATCTGACATTAGCAATAAGTCACAGCTGATAGTAATATGAAAGTTACTAGACAGTGGTTTTTAAATAATTGTGATTAACATGTTAAAAATGACAAGATACCGAATTTCAGGAGGAAAATGGCATGTATTAAAAATCTGTGAGAGAAAAACAAATATCATATGATTTCACTTATGTGTGGAATCTAAAAAATAAAACAAAGGAACAAACAGAAACCGACTCATAAATACAGAGAACAAACCAGAGAGGAGGCAGACAGAGAAATGGACAAAATAGGTGGAGAGGTCTAAGAGGTACAAACTTCCAGTTATAAAACCAGTAAGTCATGAAAACGAAAAGTACAGAATAGAGGATATAGTCAGTAATATTGTAATAACATTGTGCAGTGACACCTGGTGACTGCATTTATTGTGGTGAGCATTGAGTAATGCATGGAATTGTGGAATTACTATGTTGTGCACCTGAAACAAATATACTATTGTGTGTCAACCCTACTGCAATTAAAAAGAATCAACTGGAAGTCTATAACTGAAAAATACAAAAGCTAAATTAAGAACAGTATAGATTGATTTTTAATACCAGATTAGATATGACAGAGAAAAGAATTAGTAAAATGGAGGATGTGTGAATAGAAAGTATCCAGACTGTAACATGGAGAGCAAATGCAATGAGGAAGACAAAAAAAAAAAAGAACTTCTTAAGGAGTATGTTGGATATGAATAGTTCCAACATAGGTGAAATTGTAGTTTCAGAAGGAGTGGAGAGGAGAGAAAGAAAATGAGGGATGAGCAGTATTTGAAGAAATATTTGCCAGCGATTTAAAAAACAAACAAAAACAACTGAAAATGACAGCAGCCATCCTATTCAGGGAATTCTATGACCCCTAATGAGGATAAACACAAAGGAAAGTTTAAATAAGCACATAAGCACATAGTAGTGAAACCAAAAGAAGAAAAGAAAAGAAAAACTGTCCTGATAAAAAAGATACATTATCTCCAAAAGAACAGCAATAAGACTGGCAGTTGTGATAGCAACAGAAATAGAAAATCCAAAAGACTGTGGAATGGCTTTTTTAATGGGCCAAAAGACAATAGTGATAAGAATTCTCTTTCCAGCAAAAATGTCCTCCTGAATGAATACAAAGTAGAGATGTTTTCACACAGACAAAATCTCTGAGATTCCATCACTATCAAGTCCACGCTTAAAGAAATGCTGATGATCCTGATGACATTCCTATAGTTAGAAAAACTATGATCTCAGATTGAAGCATGTACATGGAAGAAGAAATTAACAACCATGGAAAGGGCTAGTATGTAAATATGTACATTAAATTGAGATACTGAGGAATCAGGAACAGGACCAAATTTAAAGTATTTATTTGTAGTCTTCAAAAATTAACTAGTGAGAGAAAATATCAGAGAATTTTGTCACCTGTTTGAAGTGCTATTTATACACTAGTTTTCTTTATATTGGTATCTTAGCAACATTTTCTATAATGTCATAGACAAATGAAGGCAGAACCCCATGTTTGTACAGAATAAGAAAGGGTTGGTGATTTTTTTTTTTCTGTTTTGTCCATTGTTTGAGAGAAGTTGGTAACTTCAGAAATTTGTGAACAGTGACACTGAAAGATTATTACTCACAGGTGAAGGTTTCAACTGAGTTGAAGGTACAAAAGAAACAAATAAATAAAAAGGGACCAAAAAGAATATGTTCTGGATGGTCAGGAAAGGCCAGTTACACATTGCATTGCTATCCCCTAGTTTCTAAAACTGTTGTTAGGGATCAAAATATGTAATAGTGTGTTTGGCCATTGATACAAGGATCAATTCTCATTTGTGTTTAAAGAAATCATGCTAAAAAATTCTGACAGAAGTTTTAATATTAGTTCTCATGTGTCCTGAGGTACTCAAAACTAAAGATGTGTTCTGGAAGCATCTTTGGCTATTATGACCATGTGTATTTGAGTAAGGCTGTTCATCAAAAGCATTATATATCTTATTAAACCTTTCTTTCTACTATTTAAGAATAGGATTTTTAAAAAATAATTTGTTTAAAGATTTTATTTATTTGTTAGAGAGAGAGTGTGCAAGAGAGCACAAGCAGGACTGGGGCAGAGGGAGAAGCAGACTCACCACTGAGCAGGGTGCCAGAAATGGGGGTCGATCACAGGACACTGGGATCATGACCTGAGCCAAAGGCAGATGCGTAACCACTGAACCACCCCCAGGAATAGGATTGTTAGGTCAAGCTATTTTTACATGATTTGTATATCACTAAAATAGATTGAAAATGGAAACATTAAAATTCTGTAGTTTTATGAACTCTTCATGAATGTCATTCATATATAGAATAATCTTTAAAAAGTGATATATCCTCATCACTTTAGAAACTGAATGGGAAAGGTGCCTCCTTATTTTCTATATATTTAATAATCTCATCATTTTCTGTTTTTTCATTTATTATTATTGAGAATAACAGGAAAGTAGGAAAAATAGTATAAGGAACTCCCATGTACCCATCAGTCAGGGTTGTTATTATCAGCTCATACTCAACTTTGTTTCATCCATACCCTCACCTACTACTTCCTCAACATCCATCTCAAATATCTCAAGGCAGATCACAGACACCATAATTTTATGTGTAAATATTTCATAATGTATCTTTAACAGAAAAGAGACTCTTTTTAACATAACAATATAAGTAGCTTTCTTATATTACAAAATAATAATTATTCCAGAATTAGAGTTCCTGTTAACATGACTGTCTCATGAGCTTGTGTTTCTATATGTGTATGTGTGCTAAATAAACACACACAGATAAGCACATATGTATGTGTATACAAATGTGTGTTAATCCTCTTCCACCATGACAGTCATAATTTCAAACATCGTTTTTCGGGATCTCTTATATCCCAAAATATATTTCTTTTTGAAATATTTATTTATTTATTTATTTGAGAGAGAGAGAGAGAACGCATGCACAATCATGCGTGTGTGTGAGCGGGGTGAAGAGCAGAGGGAGAAAGAGAGAATCTCGAGCAGACTCTCCACTGAGTGCAGAGTCCAACTTGGGACTTGATATCATGACCCTAAGATCATGGCCTGAGCTGAAGAAATCAAGAGTCGGACTCTTCATTGACTGAGCCACCCGGGCGCGCCTCTTATCTCCCAAGGTGTAATAAGGGGTATTACCTGGATTAAAACTCTTTCATATCTAGTAAGCGTAGGAAACTTAGATTAAATACACTTTAAGAAGTTTCTTTAATCCGGAATTTCCCTGAGCTTTTAATATGCTAAAATGTCCTGTGAAACTCTGAAAGCAGTTACGGTATATGGAATTAATTATAGTTAAATAACCTCCAAAGTACATTTTTGTGTATTTATTTTTGAAGCATTACCAATCAATGACATTTTACTCGATAGGACTTTTTGCTGGATCTAAAGCATTAGGGAGTTTCTGACCATATATTTACATAACTTGGATTTTTTTTTAATAGAAATTTCAGGTTCAAATTTCAAAACCTGAGGCAGTATTTCTCAAAGTGTGGTCCCTGGACTAAGTACATCAAAATCAGCTTTTAGAATGGCCTGTTAAATATCCATATTCTCCATTTCCTTCACAGGCCTCCAGAATTAGTATTTCTGGTAGGAGTCAAGGAATTCGCATTTTTAACATGTTCTCTGAGAAGCTGTTATGCATGCTAAAACGTTTAAATTACTAGACTAGAATTTCTACAAATACCTAAGGAATTTGCGAGAAGAATGAAATGATACTGAATGAAAAGGAACAGCTATCTCTATTTTAAGAGAAAGAGTTTAAAAAGTTTCAAAGTTTCACAGATGATAGTATTTAGCAGAGTTTACTTCTTTCCTTTCTAATTTGTTATACTTCAGGCCCTAAGATGTCACTTATCCATAAAAAACAAGAAATGCTTCCGTATTAATCACGAGCTTCATGTTATTACACCTACTCTACCAGTATATATGGACGTCCAGGAAAGGAGTAGAGTAGATACGTGTATATACATTCCTCTGCTCCCTGAGACTGATTTGAATAGTTTGAAAAAAAAAAAAAAATCTCTGCTATTACCATTTCTTAAGAGTTTAAGTGTTTGCACAGGAGGACTCTTTAATGAACTAAGGCACAGTCCTTGTTCTTTTCCTAAAATAGCATCGAAGATTCTGTATATTTCTGCCGCACAAGAACCACTCTTCCATTCTCCACGAGTGTGATTTTTGTCTCTGTGGGGTATCCACTTCGAGTTCTGAGCCCGGAGCTATGCGTGGTTGTAGAAGAGAACGCTTGAGGGAAGCAATCAGCAGCCTTGTGGGTCTTGCGGAGCCGCCCACACAGGATTAGGACAGGTCTGCGTGCGGTGTGGCGAGAGGATACAGTAGTTAAAAGATTCCTTGCCCAAGCACCCGCTTACCTACACAGAGTACTCATGGGGAACTAAGCTCAGATAATCATGTCTCCCCTTCTTTTGGATAAAAAGTCGACTGTCCTTGAAGCTAGTTCTTTCTGTGTGTAATCTATTTTTTCACCCTACAGATACTGCTATGTCTTTATACCATCGCCTCTGCCTCCTACTTTCAATGCTTCCCATTTTCTGTCGGCAAAAAGAATAGGTTCCTTAACATGTCATCCAGGACTGGCTTCATCGGTGTGTGGCTCAGTGACACAGGACCCTGTGCTGAGAAACGCCCCATTTTGGCATATCACCTTGATGTCACTGTCTTGAAGTTCTTAGTCCTCTTGTCTCTGAAGTTGTGCTCTGTCGGTGCAGTCCGATGGGACCGCGGAGCATGCTTGTGAGCAGAGGGGATATGCTGGGGGGTAGCACGTGCACCCGCTTATGACGCCACCCCAGCAGCCCACGTGCAAACAGGCTCAGGCCCCTTCACCAAAAAGACAGAGTCCACGCGCAGGAGTCGGTACCATGTACCAGGACCATGTGCCTCGTGACAGGAGTGGTGAGGCCCTGAGAAGGTGGGCCCATCAGGACCTGGGAGCAGACTGGTGGCCCTGAAGGTCACAACAGCCCAGAAGCTTCCGTGGCTGGCTGCAAGTGTCTCAGGAGAACAAGGGACTCAGAAAGTGGCCAGTGCTGGTATCTAATGTGAAGGGACCACTTGCCCAACTGTCCCCAGCGTCTGTGCATGTGATCTCTGTGACGTGTGCAGAAATAGTAATTCTTCAACCTGAGCACCAAGACAGGAACTGCCAGGGTTCAGGCAGTAAACTTTGTCAGTAAAGACATAAAATAAAAGCCTGCGCGTGAGCATCGCAATGAGGCACCACACAAAGTTATTCACATTCTTCAAAGAGTTTAGCGTACATGGTTTTTAAAATTTGTCCAGCATTGCATTGCGAATATCCAGAGGCTTAGAAACAGAAATTAAATTTAAAGATTTTTTTCCACTCAATGGAAAAGAACACCATTTTTAGAAGAAGCTCCAGGTGAACCAATTATTAATGAGTGTTTCCTTGTAATTGAAGATAAGGCGATAGAATGCATAAATAGGCATTTTGGATTATACGCAAGTCATTAAGCCACTTTCAGTTTCTTGTAAGGCCTCAGAAGTTACAGAGTATGTCAGAAGAACATTGTAGTTCCATTGTTTAAATGTACTTTTAAAATTTAATTCAGACTTACACGTCTGGATTTGTATGAAGAGTTAAATCTTCTAGAAAAAAAAATCGTTCTGTGGAATTACCAGCGCTAGATATTCTAAAATTTGTATTTCAACATAATTTATCAGACTGTATTCTAGTGTTGTCACATCCTATAAACTACTCTTTACCGTTCAGTAACAGTTATATCAGCAGAAAAAGATCCTTTCCAAAATCAAAAATTATTGAAAAATATTTGTGATTTTACATTCCAACTGATGCCAGTTACATCAATTGAAAATGAAGTTGCTTAAAACAAATTCCAGTAAGTAAATTTACAGAAATGTGAGAAAAATCTTAGAGCAAGCAAGATAGAACTTTAATAAGGCATTATTTCATGTATTATATAAAACTGACACCAAAAATATATTTTTTGCAATTTGCAAGTTTATGCTGTGACTCATGTATCACCATTACTTTTACATTTTATAAGTTATGCCACATTTCTAAAGCAAGTTGCTTTATGTTTAATATCTTTAAGAGAACTTCTTTATTTTTTGACCAAAGTACCCCGCATTTTCATTTCACATTGCGACCCACAGATTATGTAGCTGATCCTAAAGATATCTCAGTTATGTCTTTTACTGTGACTATCACCCAGCTTCCTGTTTCCCATCTTCACTCTTGTGTTATACTCTAATAATAGGATTTCCAGCAAAACGACTGCTCTCCATCTGCCATCCATGTTTCTTCTTCACACAGACCCTTTGTAAATGTGCCTACCTGTCATGGACATTGATATCCTTCCCCCATCTGCCATCTTTGCCTAGCTAATTCCTATTTGCCTTTTATCCTCAGCCAAAATAACTTTTTTTCAATAAACTGACCCCGCAGGGTCCCCCACTTTAATGGGGTCATTTACTTCTAATATATGACACTTATCATAGCTGTAACTACATATCCATTAATATGATTTGATTAGTGTCAGCTTCTCTCTTTAGACTTAAATCTCTATGAAGGCAGGCATTGTATGATTTGTATTTGATGTTGTTGTTGTTTTTTCCTCCTGACAGATGGCTGGAATTTGGTAGGTGCTCAGTAAAACACTAGTTTATAAATGAATTAACTAGTGATGACATCTAAACATTGGAAATTATAATAACAAATATTTCTTATTCATGAATTCTTAGTCATTATTATTATACTACCAATGAGCTATGTATGCAGGGAATGATTTGTCTAACTTTGCTACTTTGTGGTGCCATAAATGGAAGGAGTTGCTGTCATTTTTAATGTTTGAAAATTACTTTAATTGCATGATCTAAAACTTTAAATCAGAGCAGTTTCGCACTAACACATCCAATTAGTCAACTCATCCTCCCATAAATGTAAATAAGACATTCGCAATACATTCTTTTTCCCAAAAACTACAAGAAGAAAAATATTTTTCCAATTCGAAAAAGTGTTCTTGAAACCCTTACTCTAGGGGAGAGAAGTGAAGAAGGCTTGGAATTAGGAATGGTTGTAGTCCACAAAAATCATTCTTCAAACTTTTCTCCAAAAATAATTAGAAAGTGTATATATTTCATATAGTGAAGAGCATTTTTAAATTATGCAAACATAAAAAATAAATAAGTTACCTAAACATAAAGATATACCTGATGTCGGTTGAGTTCAATTTTCTGCATTATATGCAGAAATATAAAATGTGCTTTTATTTTATCAATATGTACCTTAAAACTCAAGATTATTAGTTTCTACAGGGTTAAACTTTATCTCACAAATGATCTTTAGAGAAAGAGATTCTCCAGGTTCTCATTTCACTGTTTTGAAACTTATTTATGTACAGTATTTTTTCAGTATAATTTGCCTAAGCTCCTAATTCTTAAATGTAAATTCCTTAAGATGTATTTTATTTTAGTAAAATAGTGCCTATCTGAATCCAAACGTATGCCCAGGGCTTCTTTGTGTTTATTGATTTTCCCCTTTCAGTCAATTATAAACCTTCTAAAATAAAAAACTATTCATTTTGTTATGAGAAAAAAAATATATATATATATAGTCAGATAGGATCTATCACTATGAGTCTCTTTTAATCAGAGAAATATAGGACTCTCGAGTCCAACTAGAACACTTTTGGAAATGACCTTTGAAACTCTGGTCAGTGAAATGCTAGGACTTATGGAACAGTGGTTGACACTATGACTGATATTTCTAATGGGAAGTGTTTTATGATAAATGTAGAATTCTAGCCTTGGAAAATCTGGGTAAGAGAGGAACGATATACATCTTTCCCCTTCACATTGTGTCTTTAGATAAAATAGAAAATTATTATCAGAGCTATGTCAGATATGGGATAGATATTATATTCACACCAGTAAATATATACTTGTGATTATAAATCTCTATATAAAATATTGTATTTAAGATCTTAATGGCATTATTTTTCTCATAGTGTACAAAATTAACGCAGACTAAAGCTGCAACCAGTACGTGGATTATAATGTTGCACCTAGAACTTCAGAATAAAAAAAAAAAAAACAATAAAAACTGTGTGGTGCATTTTTCATGTATGGAATACTATCTTTTGAAGTCCACAGTTTTCTATCACCTATTTATTTTTATATAAAATATGAGTAAAACTATCCTTTTATTATAAGTAATAAGCTATACTGATTAATGGAGACATATTTGAAAAAAGGGGAATAGAATTATTCATATGGAATATAGTAGAACTCCAAGTTATATTTATACAATTTCAAGCAATTGCAAAGGCACGTAAAATATGTATTTTGCTGCCATATGTCATATTTTAAAAGTTTTTTCTAATAATAATATTTTTTCTCAACAGAGAGGACTGTTATTACCATTCCACCTTCCAAAATGGACGTTACAGTTGGTGAGAGTATAGTCCTACCATGCCAGGTGTCCCATGACCCATCCATTGAAGTTGTATTTATATGGTCTTTCAATGGAGATGTCATAGACTTAAAAAAAGGAGTGGCTCATTTTGAAAGGATTGGAGGAGTAAGTTGATGAAATTTTCAAGTACTTACTAAGATAAATCAAGTCTTTCACATAAATCAACATTTTTCTTAAATATTCTCCCCATATTTATTTGCATGAATAACCACTGTCTGTTTCTGATGCTGCATCTGTTTTTGTTTTATTTTGTTTACTGTATTTCATACAAATGCTTGTGTTCTAGATGCAATTATAATAGAGGGGATAGGGAAAGGGATCATATATGAGGGATCATACAATGATACTGGTATATCTCCTAATTTCAGAGTTGTCTCATATTTAATATTTATCCAGCAGTTAAAAAAAAAAATGGGACCTGCTGGGAATTATTGTATTTTTATCCCCCTTTCATTTTCTATCTGCAGGAATCTGTTGGGGATTTGATGATAAGGAATATTCAGTTAAATCATTCAGGAAAATACCTATGCATGGTAAAAACAACTCTAGAAAGTTTATCTGCTGTAGCTGATATCATTGTTAGAGGTGAGCATAACGGTGAAAATAAATGAGCCATTATTTATTCAAGCCAGAAATGTTAATAAGAGGTAAATCTTTGAATAACCAACCACATCATGATAAAGAAGTGAGATAAAAATATAGATTTTTTTTATTTTCTAAACTTTAAGACTCCAGGGCATATGTAGTATAGATATCGATATTGAATTGAGTAGATTTTGTGTATTTATAAGAAAAGGTCAGACTCATTGTGCAGTGTCAGTCCCTAAAAGCTAGGCATGCCTTCTATTTATAATAAACCATACTCATCAGAACAGGGTCAAAGTCATCTATTCCTATAGATCTCCATATAAACTGCATTTACTTTAGTTACCTTTTGAAAAAGGACCATATTAAAGTTGTTTTCAATTTTTGAGACTAGCTCCCTGACGGATGATAATCAACCATTCCATGATTGGAATTTTCTTTCTTTTTTTTTCTTAAGACTAAGTGGGGAGGGAGAGAATCTTAAGCAGGCTCCACGCCTAGCACAGAGCCCAATGTGAGACTGTCTCACAACCCTGAAATCATGACCTGAGCTGAAATCAAGAGTTGGTCGCTTAACTGACTGAATTTTCTAATCTTCAAAGGAAGATTTCTAAATTAGTCTCTCACCATGTAAACTGAATTAATAAAGCTTTATCTCAAATAATTTGCTAAAAGTACATTACATTCAATATTTTATTTTTTAAGTATACCGATAAGAATAAACTGCCCCATCTCAAATCAATGAATTTAATAATTTTCAATATAGTTATCATCAAACATATTTTTCAAGGTCCACCAGGTCCCCCTGAGGATGTAAGAGTGGAACACATTTCCAGTACTACTTCTCAACTAAGCTGGAGACCAGGCTCAGATAATAATAGTCCCATTCAAATATTTACTGTTCAGGCTCGGACACCATTTTCTGTGGGTTGGCAGGCTGTTTCAACTGGTAAGTGACACCAATGTTTTCAGGTGGTTTTTCTAAAACAGATGTATTTGATTGATTGATTGGTGGATTGATGTTAAGTAGTGCCAGTTTTGATGCCTTAAGTACCCTCTTTTTTAGTTCCAGAAATTCTCAGTGGTAAGACATACAATGCAACAGTGGTTGGTTTGAGTCCTTGGGTGGAATATGAATTTCGCGTTGTTGCTGGGAATAGCATTGGGATTGGAGAACCAAGTAAAGCATCAGAACTGTTAAGAACCAAAGCATCGGGTAAGATATTAGTGTCTTCTAAAACACGTGGAAGATCCTTTATGGTATCATTCTTAAAGCATACAAGTAAGATGTATTTTTATGGGTCTTATAGTATTTTGGGTCCCAAGCCAGAGGCAGGAAACCAGCAGCTTTCATTTTCACATTTTTATGTGTCCAAAGTAGGGAGTATTTTCTCCTAAATATAAGTTCAATAAGAGATGATGATAGCTAAGCAGGCATGTCAAAAATAAGAGTTTTTCAGAAGTTGTCCTCTCATCTCATCAATTTTCTAGCCAAACTCCAACAGAGAATCTGTAGATTTGTACATGCAAATGAGTTACTGCTTGTTTCATTAAATGTTGTAGCCAAGAATTAATTGAGACTCTGTAGGTGCAATCAGCCACATATTTCCATCTATTTCTCAACTCTGACCTAGTTGCAGCTTCATTGAGCAATAGTATAAATTCTTTCCCATGCAAATGAGGTAAATCCTAAGCTCATTTAACAGAAGCACTAATTGAGCATCAGTTGGTTCACTGAACAGCAAAATATAAGTGGAACCTGGCTCAGAAATCACTCCTTCTTAAGCTTTTTTCTGTGGATCCTCTTTGTTCTTCTCTTAAACTTTACATCCAGGGTAACATGTGATCTGCTTCTGCATGCAGCTACAAAGTTCACGTTCTTATTCAGTCGTATAAATGAGGGATTGCTCTGTTGTCTCTGGCTTAGCTTAACAAGCACAAAGTACGTCAATGAAGTGCACAACTGTCAGATACCATTAAGTCTCTTTTCAAATTCAAGATAATGTAAGTATTTTCATTATAGGATTGGGACTGAAAAACAAAATAGTTTACTGTAAGATCTTAAATGAGATCATCCTAGAAGTTTAGAGCTGAGAGGAGAGTCCTTTATTTTACAGAAGAGGAGAAGGATGACCAGGAGCTTAGCTGAATGTTTTGGACAGAGTCAGGATTTGAGCTCAGACCTTCAGACTTGGGCACTGGCATTCTCCATAACCAGGGGTCTTAACCTAGATGAGCAAGAGATTGGCATAAAGAAATGTATAAATATAGAAAGTCCCAGACCTTACCATAGACTGGCTGGAGGAGAATCTCTGTGGTGGCCTATGACTCACTGTTACCTTGAGTTTTAGGCTGTCTTTTTACAGCTGATTGATATCATGGTAGCTTTGGGCAGAGTTGACTCTAACTATAAAGTTTTACAGTAAAGAGTGTGTACTGCCTTCTATTAACCACTAACATTCTTGTTTCAGTAGCAAGATGAGACCTGGTGTTCATAATACTTATCCCAAGTTTCCAAATCATACCGGTGTGTCCTTTTTTTTCCCCCCTATAGCTTCTTCTCAATATGGTTTTAGGTTTAGTATGTTTCATTTGAAAAAGAAATTTTAAAAAAAGGAATTTTGTTGCCCAGACTATTGGAAGCTTTGTAGAGAGTGAATAAAAGTATAATTTAAAATAATTTCTTTATGTATCTACACGCTGTAATGGTCCTGGAAAAGTGTCACTCTAAGTTGCCAAGTACCAGAAATCCTGCAGCTGTAGAACCCACACGGATTTATGTGTTTTTGGCCAAAGACCATAGAAGACTTAAAAAATAGGGTGTAGGTACAAGGCAATCTTTTAAATTCATTGTGAAGATCAAAGCAGATAAAGGGCAAATTTGAATATGAAAATGGGTAATGTCTGATAGGTGCTATTATTAAGAAGAACAATTAGACTCATATCACTATGTTGTTTATAAAGTTAAACATCTGCATCAAATGGCAATAGTTAAAGTAAGTTTTCTAAATTTGTCTGACTGGTCTCCACAGTGGGAGAAAATTTTGAAATGGACAATTAAATATTATGTATTATAATTCCTGTCTATCAGTCAGCAAACATACCCGGGCACTTCCACCCCCACCTCTGGATCTTGATCAAAAATGGCCAAACTAGGTAGTTATGTGTAAATTCATTCTTTAAAAAATATATCATGCAGATTTATTCATTATCACAGATTTAAGATGCATCTGCCATTATTTCATGAAAAGGATTACATTTCAGTACTTCCACATATATAAAGTAAAGCCCCATTCTGATTTTATACTACAAGACCAACACATACTCTCATCAGTTTTGTAATTTACCTCAAATTACCCATTATTTGTCATATCAGTCCTCTTAACAGTATATGTGAAGGGCATAATTGTTTTCTTGTTCATAAAAATGGTCAGTGTCTGGAACATTCTTAGAGTCGTGGAGTTAAACAGAGAAAATCACCTCTGTTACATCCCTGACAGGGGTCCATCTTCTTAGCTGGCAAGTGAAAGGTTAGAGGAAAAGTCCTTCCTGTTCCATACTGAGAGAATGTGAGATTCAAACACAGAGTTATAATAACAAGAATTTATATACTTACATATTTTTAAGAATGCATTTTTAAATGTTAAATTCTCTTGATGACTAAAAAAAAGAGAAAACTCGTTTTAGTTTGTTTATTAAAAAAAGAATTAATTAATAGACTGCCTCGGTAACTTGTTTACAGCACAACTGTATAATTAGGCACTAAATCAGCAATGTCACTGTTACCATCTGAATGGAACATCATTTTGCCAATTAGTAGATGATGCATAATAATGTCAAATACACGATGTTACTCGATTTTTAATTAATTTTGGAGCCAGGGTGCTCATGTATCAAACACAACTGTGTCCTCTCTCTGAGAAATTTGGATATGTGTAAACATAATTTATGTTCATTAAAAATGCAAGACTCTCACAATGTGCAGCATGAGATTTTGAAAGGTGAAATCTAAAAACAAAATTCTTCCTGATGAAGATGTACTTTAATAATTGCCATCCCACATTTCTCTTGGTTGCTTTCAGTCCCTGTTGTGGCACCAACAAACATCAATGGAGGTGGAGGAAGTCGGTCGGAACTCGTCATTACGTGGGAGGTAATTTTCTGTCCAACTGAGTTATTTTGAAAGAAAAAGATCTAGTTGGCCAGGAAGAATACTGAAAAACAAAAAGATTTATTTGATCACTACTGAGAATATATAAAAATACACGGTAAGAAAGACTCCTGATGATGAAATTACTTAGAGGAGGTATTAGAAACTTTTATTTCTACTAACGTGAGAGAGTATAACTAACTCAACACAATTCTCTCCCAAATTAAAAAAAAAACAGCTTCATGGTCTATTGAAGGTTTATCAGTAGCATTTCAACTGTTAATTGATGGACCAGACATTTTTGTATTTTTATCTCTGGAACTATTTTCTTGCACATGAGTTGGACTCAGTAGAGTGCAGGTGGAAACAATTCTTTTCCTATCACTATTCTTTAAACACTTCCCTGAATCCAGACAAAAACTTGGGCAGATGGCATAGCTTTTATGGTTCTTATTCTTACAAATTAACATATAGGCTCATCTTTATACTTATTAAAAAATTTAGCCTTCTTTATTATCACAAACTTTAGACTTTTCTCCAACCTAATGTTTCTCGTTTCCAGTAGCTTGGGCTTGCGTCAGTCTAAGGATTCCACAGTGTGAGAGGGAATGTGTAGTCAGTTCTTTATCTGGTCTCCATTCTGCTTTTGAATTTTCCTCCCCTACTCCCTATGGTACCTCTTGCTCCTCCAGAGTTGTGGTGCGTTTGGACTGAGAGAGGAGGATGAGTACTGAACAGGTTCTGATTGCTAGTACATTTGTAATTTGACTTTGGTGTACTCTACAAGTGGCAAATGGCCAGACACTGATATTTTTTTTTATTAAGTTTTTAATTTTGATTCCAGCCGAGTTAACATACATGTTATATATTAGTTGAAGTTGTATGGTGTCGTGACCCAGCAATTTATGCATTACTTAGCGCTCATCATGCTTTAATCCCCATCACCTGTTTCACCCATCCCCCAAATCCACTTCCTTTCTAGTAACCATCAGATGCTGTTATTTTATAGGGTAGTTGTTTTTTGTTTGGTTTTGCTTTTTGGTTGGGGGATAGGCATCCAGGAGATCCACATTTATCCTCAGCAAACATACTTTTGTTCCCATGTTCAGTGGGAATATAGTGCATACCTGCTTAGCCTCTCTCTTCACTCTGCTACCATGTGTTGTCTGTCCATGGTCTCCTTTAGAAGTATCAGGCATTGTCATTTAAAAGGACCTATCTGTCCCAAATTCCAGAGAGCACATACCAAGTAGTTCTTTGTGAGGCCTCTTCACTGGTTAGGCAGAGAACGAGAAGTGGCCCCATTACTTTCCCTTGGTAGAGGGAAGTGCACAGCTTTTTCTACAACTCTCTCAAAAGAAATATTTTCCTACCCTTCTCTCCCTAAAAAACAAACACTCCTTTGATAGACCATTGTCATAGGGGAGAGGCTAAATTTTGCCTATAAATGGTTTGATGTCTCTCTTTGGAATGCATATCATGTCATACCCTTGTTGTCAGCTTTGAGCCTCAGCTATAACAGATAAAAGAGCCCTGCCCTGTTTCATTGCCTGGGTACATGTTTTTGACATTTTGATAATAACTTTCATACTGCCAAAACATCCACTTCCTCGGACATTTTAATAATACACCTAAGAGCATGATGGCCATGGATGTTTTAATTAAAAATCATCCCAGCTAACATGTACAAAAGGGGTTCTCATTGGGAGGCAGGGTGATTTTATTCCTCAGTAGACATTTTACAATATCTGAGGACATGTTTGATTGTCACAACTGAGTTGGAAGAGTTGTGTTTGGGCAGAGGCCAGCAAAGCTGCTAAACATCCTACAATGCACAGGACAGCCCCTACCACAAGGAATTATCTGGCCCAAAATGTCAATAGTGCTGAGGTTTAGAAACACTGTTGTTGAATAAGAGTACTTCATTGTATCTGTAAGTGATTTTGCAGTAGTAAAAGGTCCATTTTATTTCTTACAAAATTCCATTAAAGATGGAGAGAGAAAGAGTGGTAGTGGTAGTAGCCTCTTTTTATCTGTGAGTAAACTCAGGCACAGAGATGCTGTTTTCTCAAGGTTGTAAATGACAGGGCCAGAAACCAGGCGTAACTACTCTAAAAGTCGTCCTTTCTTCTGGACATCTAGTTTCACATAGACATTGCGAGCCCAGCATAGTGCCTGGAATGTGGCATGGCCGCAGGAGTACCTGTTGGATGGGTGGGTGGTACTGAGAGAGAAGAAACTCTCAGAGGCCTGTGGCAGAGGGGACTACACTCACGGAGCACTTACAGGGCTTCTGAGCTGTTCTGGGCATTTCATGTCACTTAGTCCTCACAGCAATGCTAGGAGGTGGGTAATGTCACTTTCAAGTTTAGAAATGTGACATGGGGGCATGCTGCTTGGTGACTTAGTCCGTTAAGCATCCACCTCTTGATTTCAGCTCAGGTCATGATCTCAGGGTTGTGGGATCAAGCCCACCCACGCCCCCAATAGGACTTCATGCTCAGCGTGAGCCTGCTTGAGATTCTCTCTTCCTCTCCCTCTGCCCCTCTCTGTCCCTGTTCCCACTCTCTGCTCTTTAAAATAAATAAATCTTAAAAAAGATTTGGGTGATGGGCAGTGGAACATTTGAACACAGGACTCTCACTCCATACTCTTTTACTTTGTCCTAAATTTGAATTCCACTTATCCCTACACGATGTCATGGTTCAGGGTAGACGAGAGTCCCTATAGATCTGCCTTAGGCAGTAGGTTAATCAAATTATTCCTGTCCTCTGAACACATTTCCCACAAAACCAGTGACTCCCACATAAGCCTACAAGAGGTTTTCTTTAGTGTAATGGTAAGTAGGTTATTAGGTTATTTATTTCAAAGGCCAAATAAGCATTTCATCATAGTATGTAGGGAATTTTGCTTGATATCATGCACTATTTTTTCTCCTCTAAGGTCAGAAATTACTAAAGGTTAGTAAATAATTTCTTTTGCATGTTCAGTATGTGAGAGGAATGGGAAATCCTGTGTCTACTATTCTTAAAGAGAGGATGTGAGTTTTATATATACACACACACACACACACACACACACACGTATGTATATATATATAATATGTATATTTCCATGATTTATAATGTCCTTTTTTTTATTTAATTTATTTGACAGACAGAAATCACAAGTAGGCAGAGAGGCAGGCAGAGAGAGAGAGGAAGGGAAGCAGGCTCCCTGTTGAGCAGAAAGCCTGATGTGGGGCTCGATCCCAGGGTCCTGGGATCATGACCTGAGCTGAAGGCAGAGGCTTAACCCACTGAGCCACCCAGGCACCCCTATAATGTCCTTTTTTTTAAAGCGGGTTTCTTCAAACCATTACCAAACCTGGCCTGCTCCCTGTTTTCATACACAAATTCCCCTACCGCCACACCCATCCTCTCAGGTGTAAGGTGTTGCTGCTTTCATGCTGTTGTAAGAGACCATGTGTCTCTCGTTGTTTAAAATAGTTACTATCACCTTCTACAGAAAACACTTGTTGGCCTCTGTTAAAAAAAAAAAAATTTAGTCAAAGTCATTTGCTCTGTGTGTTTTTTCTTGGGGTATCAGATATATAGATAGATACTTGCAGAAATTACATTAATGGATGCAGTTTCCCATGTATCACTTACATTTGGCATCACATACATGCAGTTACTGAGCCAAATCCTCTGATACCCAAACTTTTTTAAGGAATAGGTTATGTATATTTAGAAGGCGACGCATACATTAGTTCAAGCCACCAGAAGGCATTTAGGAACTCTTTCAGTTCACTGAAGAAGAGCTACTCTGTTCCAAGCAGTGGGGGGTCCAAAAATACATTTTATAGAAAGGTCTGCATGTTCAGAGGCCAACAGGACAAGATAGTCTTAATCCAGCTTGGAAGAAGGTCAGGGACGGTACCACCCTAGCTTATCAGAACTAGGTTTTGAAAAAGAAACTGAGAGCGGAGAGACCGTTCCAGGACCACGTCACCACTGTTGTAGATAAGATCGTACCTGACGGGCTTTCAAAACTAATGCACAGGGGCGCCTGGGTGGCTCAGTGGGTTAAGCCTCTGCCTTCGGCTCAGGTCATGATCTCAGGGTCCTGGGATCGAGTCCCGCATCGGGCTCTCTGCCTAGCAAGAAGCCTGCTTCCCTCTCTCTCTCTGCCTGCCTCTCTGTCTACTTGTGATCTCTCTCTGTCAAATAAATAAAGTCTTTAAAAAAAAAAAAAAAAACTAATGCACAGCTAATGCCCATTTTAAATTCAGTGAGAATCTACCATTACGCTTTATAGGTGACAACTTCACGGGTCATCCTAGGTTGCTGCTCATGTAAATACACCATGGTATAATCTGCCTGAAATAAATATCCTCCTTGTGTTTTCTCTAGTGCCAAAGTAATGCATATTTTGTGTTTGTTTGTTTGTTTTGCTTTGTTTCCAGCAACCTAGACATGCTATCTAACTTTCGGAATGTAGTAAATGCCAATTCCTTTTTTAAGGGTATCTTTATTCACATCTTATCATAATTTATATTCCCAGGTACTCTCAAGTTTGAGATACTTGTGGTGAATATGTCGTATAAAATATGACTATAAGGTTAGGAATAATAGGATAAAGTACTATGGAGGAAGAGATAAACACCTGTAATGGGAGTTGATATATATATTTTGTAAAGGGTCTGTCAGGGAAAGTATTCAGGCTTCTGGGCCACATGTTCTTTCAGAACATCCAGCCTTGCCATTGTCATCTAAAGCACCCACATACTGTAGATAAATGGACAGTTGTGACTATGCTATTTCCACATCCAGACTGCAGACAAATTTGGCTCTTAGGTCATGGTTTGCTGCCCTTGGTCTAAACCAAAGATTCTGTTCTTAATCTTTACCAACCTTAATAGATTTTAATACCAGAAGAGTTTCTGAATTTCTTTTTTCTACTGAACTCTTCCTTTGCTTAAAGAGGGAGACTTTCGTCCTGACCATCTTAAACAGCTAAATATATATTTTCCATCATTTTCCCCTCTGCGCATATGGGAAGAAAAAACGGAGACCCTAAGTAAGTATCTTCCCCTCTTCCCTTTCTAAACTGTGTACATCAGACTTGGGTCTTTCGTGAGGGAACATCGTGAGAAACGCTAATTGTACTTGACTACCAAAAACTAAAATCCTTCACTTTCTCAGATGAGCCAAACATCTTGATTTAATCTGTGAGCAGAGAAGCATCAAAAAACAGATCAAATACTCTAGCAAGTAGCTTAAGTTCTCATAAATCTCTTCGATTCCACTAAAAATTAACAGTTTTAACTCTGATCTTCCTGTGAAAGTGCTAATACAAGGAAACATCTTCTTTTCCCAGATTTCAGGACCTATATTTTTCTTCCTCTTTTCACTTTCTGTATTTGTTAGACTGTTCCACATGGCCAGAAACAGAGACCCATTCAGGTCATCTCAGTTAATGGGGATTTATTTTAAAGCTATGTGGGAGGTAATGAGGATGAAAAGAAGTCTCAATAACCAGGCAGGCAGGTCAAATAAAGAACTGGAACATCGTTCATCATTGTCTAGAGCACGGTGGCTCTAGTTTGCTGCCAGCCGCTCTGGTCATCGAGCTCCTGCTCCAGTAGTTCCTCATGCTTGCACCTAGTTCTACCTGTTTCCTTTTCTTATGACTTCCTGCTTCACTAACAGCTCCATTCTATCTCTTTTTTATGTGAGTTATGGCTTCCATTTTCTCTTGGCTTCTGCTGCTTCATTGTCCCTCCTGTATTCACTGTATGTTTTCTACTTACAGCCTACTCTAAGTTTATGTAGGATTGCCCCCACCTGTGTTTCATATTCAAACTCTGTAGGGGAGAGGAATTGGCACCAGAACACTGCACAGACAGTGATTAAGATGGGACCATTGATACTGGTGCCCATTGTTGGGTAAGCAGATGTGGTCCAAGTCTCAGGATAATTTGGTACAATGAATGGATATGTATGGGTAAAGGAAGACCTCAGAAAAGGAGTTGTAGGTAGGTGGGACTCAAGCATTAATGTCCTATCAGGTATGCCTTTATTAGTCTATCAAAATTTTTGAAAAAGGAAAGAAAAGATATTTTTCTTTAAGAAGACCTAAATTTTTAGTTTTTTAAATACAACTTTCTTGTAAACAGTTGGAATATTTGTCTAAATTCAAGCATAAATTCATTTTTGTATGTTTATTTTATGTGATTATTTATAATATGTCATATCTGTAGAGTTCTGAAGAACATATATCTGTTTTTGTTTTGTAATTTTAAAAATAATAACTTATTAATAAGTTAAGTTAGTTAAATAATAATAAATTATTTAAAAATAATAAGTTAGAAACTTACAGAATTTGGTCTCTGTGGGAATAAGCAAAGTTTTTTTGTTTTGTTTTTTAAAAAATGTCAGGAAAAGTGCACGCTGATATTACTACTAATGAAGATGTATGTTTAAAAAATACTGAGCAGTCTTTTATGCTTTCCTGTTTGAGTAATATTCTATATTTCTTAAAGCAAATATTATTATATAACGGTTATATTATCTATATAAGAATTTGTTGAAAATTTCATGAAAAAAAAAACACAGCTAGCCTTGAGATAGTTAATAAGTTAATTTTGTGCTGAGTTAAAAATTCATGTCCAAATTATGTTTTAACTTATAAAATATTGCAATCTTCTAAACCACCTTTATTACATTTTATTATTGCAACTTAATGAATAATCATGGAAAGAGATATAAACATGTAAAACCTGTTTTACATTTCCATTTAAATTTTTCATTTATTTATCTGAATATCTTTAATTGGGATCATTTTCCTAATTGTCAGTCCAAATAAAAGTATTATTGTTTTTTCAATGTTTCATTAAACAGGGTTAATATCCGTGTTTGTCTACATTGAAAGAAATGCCAAATAATCAATAAAAATTATAATAGCTCTATAAAATATTTTTGTAAATACTCAGTAATTTATCACTTCTGCCCAAGTCAATTCCAGAAGAACTACAGAATGGAGAGGAATTTGGGTACATCATCATGTTGCGGCCCGTTGGCTCAACAGCCTGGACCAAGGAAAGAGTCCCATCTGTAGAATCATCAAGGTTTGTTTATAGAAATGAAAGCATCACTCCCCTCTCTCCCTTTGAAGTCAAAGTGGGTGTATATAATAATGAAGGAGAAGGATCTCTGAGTACCGTGTCCATTGTCTACTCTGGGGAAGATGGTAAGTTGTGGTCAGCCATGGAATGGTCATAATTGGGCATGTATGCATATTTTGCATTGATTTCCATGAAGATGATTGTGTCTTTTTTTAAATGATAGAACCTCAACTGGCCCCAAGGGGAACTTCTGTCCAGAGTTTTTCTGCTTCGGAAATGGAGGTGTCATGGAATGCTATTGCCTGGAATAGAAACACTGGAAGAGTGTTGGGCTATGAGGTAGTCCACATTAATTTCACTTTTCCTTGTGAATATGCCAGCTAACCACACAGCAGTTCTTGTTCAGCAGCCTATACTACCAACTTAGTTCTTAGCATATAACATTGTATGTCTATAGCTATTGAGGGGAGTGAGCAGCGGGGATCTTTCTAGGTGATCTCAGGCAAGCAAATTAGCAAATGGTAGCCATTTTTAAGGTGACCGAGTGGTTATCTTATTTATTTATTCAAATCACCATCATATTTGTTTCTTGGGGAATAATAAATGTCTAATCCTCAATGATCTTAAACGATAGGAGAATTTTACAGGAAAGCTGTCTTTGAATTGGAGCATGACTTGAATAGATATAGTCATCTTGGAAAGGGCAGTTAAGTGATAAGAAAGAAAACCTAGATTCTCCTTAATCTGTCCTTTGTAGTCTGTATAACATGCAGTAAATCACATTTATGGGCCTTAACTCTCACAGTCAAATGATGAGACTTATCAATTACTTATTACTCTTTAACTTGCAAATCCAGTGACTCCCCAAATGGATAATACATTTATTTTCTTTTGGAGTTAAAATAAATGTACAATTCTAAACTTTCTAAATTTTACTTTGTACTTTTTTTGTTGTTGTTATTGTTTTTAATGCAACTTCTCATCCAAAAAGAAAGTAAAATAAGGAAGGAAGGAAGGAAGGACAGAAGAGAGGGAAGAAGGGGAAAAGGAAAAAAAAAGTTCTATTCATATGATAGGTCTCTCTTCCTACTGTAATCCTGAAATGCCTTACCTCTTATTTGAATCCTATTTATTTCTGGAGTCTCATCTCTAGTCTCCTCTTTTCTTTGAACCCTTCTCTAATCACTCCCTGATGTTGTCTTTCCTCATGTTCCCAGAGAATTTTTTTTTTCCAGTATCACGTCTTTGGAATGCATCTTCTGCTTTTTGTTCATCTTTGTATTCTAACCTCTTAACTAGCAAGCTTTATTCTCTTTTGTCTTTTTCTATGTGCCTAAGTCAGTACTAATGTATAGAAAGAGCTTGATATAAGTTGAATTATTAATTAACCTGTCATTTAAACAACTCTAGAGGAAATGTCAAGGGTAAAACATCATAACTAAAGTCCTTGATTGAAGGTATGAATCTTCTTTTCGTCCAAGTTATTATATACCTTTTGTTAAAGCTGATAACCTTTAGATAGCTCATGAAATACTTTCTTTTGGTATTCCTTTTTTTTCTTTAAATATTTTATTTATTCATTTTATTTGCAGGGGGAAGGGCAAGGGGAGAGGAACAGAGAAAATCCAAGCACTGAGCACAAAGCCCAATGTAGGGTTTGGTCTCATGAGCCCAAGTTCATGACCCAAACCAAAATCAAATGTCTGGCACTTAACTGACTGAGCCACCCAGGTGCCCCCCTTTATTTTGGTATTCTAAAAAAACCTCTAGATTCTCTAATTTCTATTGTGAATTTGTATTTTTAAATTAGACTTTGATTATTTTGCTGTTGTTGTTATGAGCATGTAATTAGAAAATATTCTTCTATTTTTATTCCTGTTTCTTCCCATAACCTACCATGGTTAATAGTTGCTGAGAAATAATGAATTATTTGTTCTTTGTTTCTAATGATCAGGTGTTATACTGGACAGATGACTCCAAAGAATCCATAATTGGGAAAATTAGAGTCAATGGGAATGTCACAACCAAAAACATCACCGGGCTAAAAGCCAATACCATCTACTTTGCTTCTGTGAGAGCTTATAACACTGCTGGAACAGGGCCCTCAAGCCCCCCAGTCAATGTTACCACCAAAAAGTCTCGTAAGTATACATCCCACAACAAGGACCAAGACTCACCTATAAATAGAAACATATTTGCTCAATCTCCATTTCATTCCTCCCACCTCATCATTTTAGTGTTTGGCTAGTTTGTTTTTAAATACGGCCAATTGTTGAAACTTTCTGGTAACAATCAAAAGAAACCATTTTGATCTTTTTGAAATTCTGAAAGAGAAAATATTTTGAGTATATAGATTAAAGATAGAAGAGTGTAATGTGTAAAAGCATCGGTTCTGATGCCGTCCCCCAACCTGAGTTCAAAACGTGACCTCTCATTGTTGGATTGTTGGGTGGTTATTTAAACTTTCAGGGTCTCGATATCCTCACCTGGAAAATGAGAGAAAAATCGTACCTATTTTCTCACAGGTCTCTCTTCAAGAATGAAAGATATAAAGGAAGTATCTCAAACATCCTTTAGAACATGCTAAGTCTTAGACTGTACTCTCGGGTGATCCTAGCACTGCCAGATGTCTGGATCTTTCTTATAGGGTAGCTTATCACTGTAGTGTACTTGGAAGTCCCTCACATTTAAGAATTAACTATTCTGCTTCTCTTTGACTCCCTTAATAATCAGCCAGCTGTCTTTTACATAGGCAAAGCCTACTGAATAAAGGATGAATAGTGGATTGTTGCTGTGTTTGTCCTATGAGTGAGTCTGGCATCAGACAAGCATTCTATAATACAAAGCACAGTGATCAAACATGATGTAGTAATAGCTACCATATGTACATTTATGATTATATATTTGTATATTTCTTAATCTTGTAGATGAACATAAATTATTGTGTTCACAGGCTTTTAAAGAAGAGAAATTTTTTTTAAGATTTTACTTATTTATTTAACAGACAGAGATCACAAGTAGGCAGAGAGGCAGGCAGAGAGAGAGGGGGAACAGGCTCCCTGCTGAGCAGAGCCCGATGCGGGGCTCGATTCCAGGACCCTGGGGTCATGACTTGAGCTGAAGGCAGAGGCTTAACCCACTGAGCACCCCAGGTGCCCCATGTTCATAGGCTTTTAAAAACACATTCTTTGGTCTCTGAACCCTGATAAAAAAGAGGATTCAAATATAGTACTGAATTTTGAGGAAGACTAAATGGTTATACAGGAGAAGTATATCTTGGTTTTAAATGCAGTATTCTTTTCTCTCTTGTGTATTGAAAAAGAATAGGGGGTGGAGCATAGTTTGAAAATCAAGTGATATAAACTTTTTCCCCATGTACATTATATTTGTCCAATCCAAAAAGAAATTAGAAATCATCTCAGTTCTTAAACCTTTGATTATAGAATACACGATCCACTTTTGTCCACATCACCAGGCCAGCAGCCAAAGACTTGTGTTCTAATTCTGGATACTTCACTGACTCATGACCTTAAACAGGATAAGACATTGCATTTTTTCTTCTTTAATTTTCTTATCTGCTAAGTAAAAATTCTCTCTGCCCTCAGTCTCCCCAAATCATTGATGAGGCAAAAAGGAGGTACTGATTATAGGAGCGCCTTGGAAAATACAGTTTCTTGCTAAGAAAGAAACAAACAGAAGAACAAAAAGCCTCTGGGATCAGTCCATTTCAAGGGTAGAGTATGTGCAACCAACAGCTCTTAACCCAGCTCTCTTCCAGTCCACCCTGTTGGGGAGAAATTAGGTCATGAGCAATCCTCAAGAACTGACTAGCTAGAAATATAGTTCTATTCCTCTTCCTGTTTTATCCCATGCTGACCAAATCAGTGACGCCATTGCCATATGCTGATATGAATGATTTGCTTCTGGAATCCTTCTGGAGTCTGGGCTCTTCCAACTCATTTGCAAATCTGGATGGAAATTTCCAGTCATTCAGTAGTTTTAAGATGTCCAGGCACTTCCTTCTAGCTGATCGAGAGATGCCAAACTCACAGAACATCTTGTGTGTTGTTCAGTTTCTATCTTGGGCAAAATCAAGGGTGATTAGAAATGTGTAAAGATGGTATTTTTAAAAACCTCATGGATTTGTATCATGATAAATGGACAGACATGATAATGTAGTTGTTGAAGCAATCTTAAGTCGGCTTAAGATTACATATATTCCTGTTGACCAGTTGAAGATGGACTGAGACCTGAACAATTAACTACTTTAAAAGCATTGTATGTATCTTTAAAAACTTAAAAAATAATGCTTTTCTGTAACTGGAATTTGCTAGTTTGATTGTTCATACAACTTAAATCAGCCATGTATTAGTTTATGCTAACCTATCCTACGTGTTTAAGTAGAAAATTCATTTTTGACATGGTGATCTCAAGTTTGTTCAGTTGACCTACTTTCAGTCCTTGATACTTCAAGTGGGTTTAACTGAAATTTGGATTATATGCCAAGAATGTTATTGGTGGTTTGTTTGAGTGTTAATACATGATCATCTCCATCAAAGAGTTTGGAACATATCCTTTGAAAACAGTTTGATTAAGGAGGAGTAATGTCCCCAAGATGTAATTTTAGAATATATCTGCTGAGAGAAAAAGTGAGATGAGATTCAGAAAATTTTAAATGAAGTTTAGTATTTTTAAGCATTCATCTTCTTTCTTGATTAAATCAAACAAATAAAAACCCTTATAATTCCTAATTTCTTGATAGCAATTTTGTTTCAATATTTCTTGAATTTGGCTTTAACCAGTCTATATGCTTCAGTGTCATGATCAAAATAGCCAACAAGGACTTGAGAATAAGAAGTTCTGCACGTCTCTATCTCATCGTGTTTGAGTATAAATTAAACCTCTAATGTTGTTCTGTAGCATTCTGTGTCACTGACATTGTGAAAATGGGATACAAACTGTTTTAGATTCCTATTGTTGCTGTTCAGATTTCCATGATTTAGGGGTTTAAAGCAATATGAATTTATTATCAGACCTTTCTAGAGGTCAGAAGTCAGAAATGAGTTTCAGTGGTTAGAAATCGGGGTGTTGGCATAGCCTGTGGTCTTTTCAGAATGTCCAAAAAAAATTTGTTTCCTTGTGGTTTTTGGAGGCTAAAGACCACCTACATACCTTAGCTGTGACCCCTTCCTCTGTTTTCAAGGCCAGCAGCTTTGTGTCTTCAAATCTGTCTGTGACTCTGATCCTCTGCTTTTGTTATCATATCTCCTCTGACTCTGGCCCTCCTGCCTCTCTCTTGTTCACCCATCTAAAGAGCCTTAATTTAATTGCATCTACACAGTCCCCTTTCCCATACTTTAAAAAAAAATGAGGAATTACAAGGGTTTTTATTTCTTTGATTTAATCAAGAAAAGAGAGGGATGCTTAAAAATACTAATCCCACAAATTCCGGGGATTAGTATATGGAAGTGTTTATTCTGTTGATCACAATTACAAAATACTGGGCATGTCTATATCCTGAGCTCTGTGTTAATTTTCCACATACATTATCTCACTAAATTCTTAACAACAAATCAAGGAATTTCGTATTTTAATTCCTAAATATAAGAAAACAAATGCTTAGAGAAGTTCTTTGGGCATCTGTCAGACTCAGACACTATGAACATGGATCCTCTGAATCTCTTCATCCCATGAACACTGTGTTAGTTTGTAATCTTCATCTCTAACCATCTAAATAGTCCCTCTCTCTCCAGATCTCAAATCTTCAGTCCAAACCTCAAATGGTCTTTAGATTTTTCATCCTAAAATGGAATCATGGCCTATTCTTCTTCCAAAATTTCATTGTCTCCTCTATGCCACAGAACAAAAGCTAAGAGAATCTTTCACCGTCTCTCCCAAACTCCCTTTCTCTCCTCTTCCAGCCCTTGCAGCCCCAGACTTAGTGACTATGGTTTAACACTGTACATACTCTCTGTGTGTCATGCTCCTGCCATACCTGCCAACAGTCACATATCTTTCCTCCTGATCTGTAAATTTCTCATATTTTCCTGCTTAATGTATTTGCATTTTTCTGGATGTTCCATGACTGTGGCCCATTGTGAGATAATGTTGGAAGGAGACAAGGACTCCTGAGTGGAAGAAGGTTGGCTGTGAGTTTCAGTTCAGCCATGTACTATGTGTGTAGCAGATCTAATTCCCCCATAACTCAGAACCCATTTTCTCATCTGAAAAACAGAGATGATGATACTTTCCTCTGGAGTTTGCTCTAAGAACTAAAGGATATTATGAACACCAAGGTGCCCCAGAGGCTGCCTTACAGCGAGAGCTTAGGGCATGGTAACATGTATTATTATACTTCTTCTGTAGTGATTTCACTCTCTGCATTTCTTTTTTTTTTTTTTTAAGATTTTATTTATTTATTTGACAGAGAGAAATCACAAGTAGGCAGAGAGGCAGGCAGAGAGAGAGGAGGAAGCAGGCTCCCCGCTGAGCAGAAAGCCCGATGTGGGGCTCGAACCCAGGACCTGGGATCATGACCTGAGCCGAAGGCAGCGGCTTAACCCACTGAGCCACCCAGGGGCCCCTCACTCTCTGCATTTCTTAAAGCAGGAAAGCGCTTTTTACTTTCTTTCTCTTGATAAATCATTGTAGAAATTTTCTTCAAGGGTCTGAAAGGACAGCCAAAGTGAAGATGAGGAATGGCTTTAATGAAACATTGAAGATAGCTCTGATTCCAAATGCTATCCCTGGATCTAACTTTGATTTTCCATGTCCTTGAGATGACATCAAGATTACCTCAGAATAGCGGTGACAGCAAGAAATTCTGCATCCATCACACATTCATACTGTCACTGTCTAGATTTTCAGTCTGATACTTGATCATCCGTTGTAAATTCTCAGAAAGAAAGCTCACATTTACCAAAATCTCTGCCTATTCTGATTGGGTAAGCTTAACAGAAAACAGAGCCTTTTTTTTGGAAATATGATGATTCAGTCAATCACCCAAGAAAATAGTGCCTCTCGGGGCGCCTGGGTGGCTCAGTTGGTTAAGCAACTGCCTTCGGCTCAGGTCATGATCCTGGAGTCCTGGGATCGAGTCCCACATCAGACTCCCTGCTCGGCAGGGAGTCTGCTTCTCCCGCTGATCTCTCTCTCCTCTCATGCTCTCTCTCTCTCTCTCAAATAAATAAATAAAATCATTAAAAAAAAAATAGTGCCTCTCATGAGCTATGCATAGGTTAGTGCCTGGTGGAGATTAAAGCAGCCGAGATCTCTGCCTTCAGGCAATTTCTCTTTTAGTGGAGAGGCAACCTAAAAGAAAACAAAACAAAGCAAAACAAAAAAATTTCCTCCTAGATTATGAAAAGTGGTACAAAGAAAATAAGAGGCTGAGATCTACATAAAAAAAGAGGACCTATGTGATGAAGGGTATATATTTTGATATGATATAAAACATGAAAAGGAGCTAGTGGACAAAGGAATCTCCAAACAGAAAGAACAGCATATGCAAACTTCTGAAATCTTTGTTACTATTGTTACTAGTGATGATGTTGGCTTTTTTGTTATTGTTGTTGTTTTTTAAGTAGTTATCAATGATGTAACAGTATCATAGCTAGTGAAAACGATATATTTCCAAAAGACAACTGAGAAGCATTGCAAATATATTGTGATCCACAGGGATCTTAAACAGAATTTAGATATACAATCAAAGGGATAAAAATATTTACATCAATTCCAAGAAGAAAAGAAAAAAAAAAAAAAAAAACAGCAACAGCACTGCTTATATAGAAAGAAATATTCAGACCCAGCAACACAAAGTGTTTGCAAATTTTGGCTCAATTTGGCCCCTGTCATTGACGGACAAGTACTCTGTACTGGATTTTTCTTGCTGTAAATTTGCAATCAATCCATATTTAGACATAAAGGAAGCATTAAGCTTTTATTTCATCTTGCACTTATGTTCTTTCTCTCTTGCCCAAATGTCAACCCCATGCTGTTACTTAGAAGTGTAACATAAGAAGTTGTTTTTGAATTGAGTTCACAGTGTGAACTACAGTTGAATATAAATGCCATCTACAGAAAAATTGATCACAGGGAAACCATTAGAGCTGTAGAGGGCTAGTCTAATGTTGCTCTGTCATTTGATTAATAGAAAATGATTTCGTCTTTGAAAATTGCCCAGAAAGATTTTTAAAATTAGAAAAATGCTTGTTTGTTGAGTTTACCATTGGCCAACGTGATGCAAACATCCATGGCCTGTGTTTGATATTATCCATGTGACAGTGTTTTGGATTTTCAAGGTGATAGAAATCTCAATGTCATAATAGGTATTTGAAATCCAGTTTAATCAAGTACATTAAGCTGTTGAAACCAGATTGGTTAATAATGTTCATATTAAGCAACTTTCTAAAGCAGCTTTCAGAAACTTTTTATTTAAATACTAGGCAAAAATCATCGGCATTGGAGTCATCCTCATGGACAAAGATAAGAAAGATGATAGACTAGGATGATTTCCCAGATAATTAGCTAAAACTCTACCAGTTTATCTGTCTTTCAAAAAGCATATAAAGATCCCAAGAAGAACAATATGATTAAGGGCAAATCTTATTTACCCTAGTTATATTTAAGAAGCGGATCACTTGCAGACTTTGGAATTGTATTATTACTAACCATCTGCTTTGAACACAATTGAAAAATTGATCATGTCATAAGACCGCAGTGGAGAATTGTTACTCTAAGGAAGGAGAATTAGCAGTTACTGTGTTTTTTAACATGTACACTAACCAAGTGAAGAACATTTCATATTTTAGTATATATAAGCTAAAAATCTTGGAAATTAGGCGATTTTTGTCTCATTCCAAAGATAGAAAAGCCAGGCCTCATGGAAGAGACTAGATGCAAATTCACCTCTCTCTCACTTTTAAGGCCAGCACTTCCCACCGCCTAGATAGCAAGAGAGAAAAGCATTCTAAGTGATCTGTGCCATTGGCCATTCATACCAAGAACTCATTCCTGAAAAAACTCTTCTCATTTTATGTCCATAGAATATTTTATGTATGCTTTGGTAGATGAAGAAACAAATACAAACATTTTGGTGTCATGACCATAGTCATAAACTCCTTGTCCACATGGTTGATAGAGGTCAGTTCTGTCTCCCAGCCTGGAGCTTCCCCAGTGGATTCATAGTATTGAAAACAGTGATTTTACTCTAAATAAACAAACAAAATAGACATAGAAATAGATGAAAACTTCAGAGTCCATCACTGCCAGTGACATCAAAGGAGTAAATTTATATTTTCTCTGTATTGATTCTATGATAGTGTTAATGTTAGTGCTTCATTTTAAAGAACAAAGGTAAAAGAAATGTGCCACGAGAGCATACTAGATATTAAAACTATGATATCTTGTGAGAATTTTTATATTATCTCTTTTATAACTGAGAAAAAGATTAGAGAAGGCACTCTGGGATAGTTCAGGGGGAATAGTTACAAAACAATTGTTGTTGACATCTAGTCTTTCAGAAATAAATATATTGACGAACATGCACTGAGTGCTTACTAAGTGCAAAACTCTTAGGCCTTTAAGATTGGGCTTATATTGTCAAGAAATGTCCTAGGGCATGTTTAATCCAATCGGCTTGTTTATTTTATAAATCATATGAATTGCTGTAGGTTTGGCCATGGCAATTGACCTTGATTATAGGAAAGCATGATGAATAGATTGGCCACATTGTGTCACCTATGTGCCTGCACATGGCCCAGCACATAGTCTATATAAGCTGAGAAAATCACTCAGGACTCTGAGTGGTTTTTCCTTAGCCATCTTTTATAGTCATTTATTCCACATGTATGAATTATATGTCTCCTATATGCCAAGCACTGTGCCGTAGTTGGTAATACAGAGATGGACAAGGCACATGCCCTCAATAAATTTAAAGAAACTCGTGATCAAGAATAGCTATAATTCAATGTGACAAATCCATTACAAAATATGAACTGGCCCCACTGGGAGCAGAGGGGGAAACATTTATATCTTGACCGTGTCCCCACTGAGGTGTAAGTAACTAGGTGAACCAGAATAATGTCCTTGTAGGTTTGGGATAACAGGGAATGTATGATAATGCAATGTAAGATGGAGACTTTTCCAGTGACATATAAGAGAATAAATAGCAGTTGAGTCAAAGCTCTAAAAGAAATCATTTCCATTTCCATCAGTGTTATAATGAGTTAAATATTATGCTCATTCAGCCTCACAAATTCAAATAAGATGCCAAAAACATCTTGCTGGGTAGTTTTATCTTTGCCTCTGCTTTCCAGCTGAATTATTTTTAATCTCTCCAGTTTCCTAAATCTCAAAAATAATCATGTGGACTCAAACTTTGGGAAGCAGCATGTTGTCATGGAGGAACACCAGCTTGGAAATCAAGAGACCGGGATTCTGTTGTGACTCAGTCACCCTTTAACTGCTTGCTTTTGGATAAGTGGCCTCCCAACCTGGACTCTAGTTTTCTTGTATGTAGAAATCTCTAGCTGCACTAGGTCCATTACCTTCAAAGACTGACTCTAAAGTCATCTTCCCTTTTACTTACTGTCTTTCTGTGAGACAAACTTAACTTCAGGGAACTAAAAACTGCATTTTGGACTTAAAATAAATGCCTTTTGGTATGATCACCGAGTTTGTGATGGTTTTCTCTTTTCTGGGTTCCCAACAGCTCTGTATTAAATGACATCCATTTTTCTCACTATCCAGCCACAACTGACTAGACTAAGATAAACATGGCCAAATTAAGTCAATCTTCATCTTTCTCCTGGGACTTCTAGCCTGGACTATCTCTGAACAGAGTAGGTTTCAAATGTCAGATACAGAGAACAGTCATGATTTTTGCCACATTCACTGAGAATAACAAAGAAGTGGTCTACGGCAAGATGAGCGTGCAGCAAACATTACCATGGGAAGAGGAAAGAAGAACTTCTTGGCTTTTTGACATTTTTTATTTTGTCCCTCTTGAAGCTCCGCTGCATTTTGCCAAGAGTTCTAAGAAATTCTCCTATATGCCTCATAATCTCTTACTGTTTTGCTTATCATATCTTGAGTTGATTGTATTACTTAAAACCAAAGAGTCCTAACTAATACAAGACTAAAAAGGAAAAGACTACTAGGAACTACTAGTTCCTAGTTCCAACACTACTGTGTTGATATGTATAAAAGGCTTGCAGCCTGAATTTGCGTGACATGCTCATTGATTGATGACCAAATGGAACACTAGATAACAGAGCCCTCCATCTATTTGTGTGTGGTAAAGTAAACAAACTCAGCAGCAATGATTAATAAATTAATACTGGACATGCAACAAGCCATTATTAATTTATAAGTTTGTCACAAAGATGGTCCCAAATGACCAGAATTTAAATGAATTTGCTTATTCTGATTAGAATTAATATGATATTTCAAATGATACTGAAAACATTTTTGCTGCTTCTATGAGAATCATCCAGGACTTATTTTCCCTTTTCTTGTTGATGGGTCATACAGTAACGATGAGCTAATTAATATTCATTTGAATCTTTGATTATCTCTTTAAAGCTCCAAGCCAACCACCAGCTAACATTGCCTGGAAGTTGACAAACTCTAAATTATGCCTGAATTGGGAGCACGTAAAAACCATGGAAAATGAGTCTGAAGTATTGGGCTACAAGGTGAGTATTTTGTTTTTCCTTTAATAATATCATTTAAGTTACTAAGAAACCAAGAGTGTTACAACCAAATAAGAAACAAATTTATGCATCTGAAAATACAGGAATCTTTTTTAAAAATTTGAAAAATACTTAGCATTGCTGCTTTCAGATTCTTCATTAAAATTTTTTATGTTCTGAGGACAGCAATGTGTCATGGAACAATAAGAATTAAACTATAATATGAAATAATTTTTCTTCAAGTGATTCCCCTCACCATCAAAATATGATGGTGTGTGTGGGTAGTAAGGTGAGATGAGAATGAAGCCCAAGAATATATTCAAATAGAATTTCTAGAACTTAGGCTGCAGTAGGATGTGAGCTTTTAATAACATAAAAAGAATCTAACAAGAGTATAGCCAAGGACCCAGAGCAAATTATTTCCATCAGTGGTAATGGACAACATCTCCTGGCAAATGCACATATTCAGACATTTGAAATGGGTCCAAACTAACCAGTGACTTCACAGTGAGCTCCAAGGATAATAGCCTCAAGCTATTTAATTAATAGAGAAGAAATCTATTCTCACTTCAGAAGCATTGGCCAAAGACAAAAATCTTTTTTTTTTTTAAATGACTGAATTTAAAGAAAAGTCACAGACTGGATATTCCCATTCAAGGAATACAGCATTTATTCTGATATGTCTCATAGTGTTCCATGAGAATCTGGACGTTAAAAAAGTGACATGTCCATTTAACTTGATTCACCATTGTATTCAGATTCTGTACCGGCAAAACAGACAGAGTAAAACACATATTTTGGAAACAAACAATACCTCGGCTGAGCTTCTGGTTCCGTTTGAAGAAGACTACTTGATTGAAATAAGAACAGTTAGCGATGGTGGGGATGGAAGCAGCAGTGAGGAAATTAGAATTCCAAAAATGTCAAGTAAGTTGAATCACCGTCGCTGTTGTAGATTTTGAATCTCGACAGCTGCAGTATGAAATCGAGGCTCTATGAATGTTGGGTGAAAAAATAAAAGGTCTGTGTTTCCATTTTCAGTTGTGAACAAGAGGTGATGAGTCAAGTTTTCTTTAAATAATCCCTCAAATTTGCAACATGCTTACATATTATAAACAGTTTTATGTTTCTTCATTTGAATCTCAAAAAGAAAAAAAAAGCAAAAGAAAACACACACAACTGTGTGTCATTGGAGCAGAATTCATTCTATTGGCACAAAAATCAGAAACTTTTTCTCTGGGTACTCACGGGCTTCTGGGAGTAAGGATAGAAAATATGGAACACATGTACTTTTACTCCCATTCCTATTTCTGTGGCAGGCATCCCTAATCAATCATGACATGCATACCGAGCTGAGTCACAAATCTCAAATCCTCTCAACACAGTGTTCTAAGCAGGTAACACCAATCAGTCAGATTTAGCATGTAATAATCATTTATTATTTCTGCTTCAGAGGAATCACTTCCTCAACTGCCTGAAGTTGTAGCTGGGTGAAATCATCAGCCACCACACATTGGCAAATCCTAAGCTTCCCTCCAGTCAGACTCTGCCAGTTTAGGCATTTTTCTTGTTCATTTTTACATTTAAAACAGATATCCTAGAACCGAGAGCTACTGACACTTCCTAAAATTAAATGTAATGTAAATACAGCAAGTGTGCTAATACACGTTTTAGAAGAGAAATGATAGTATGCATTAAAACTTAATCTAACAAGCAATTTTGTTTTTTCTCAAGATATTTTGTTTCATTTTTATGTTTTGCAGGTTTGAGTTCCAGAGGAATTCCAGCCTTAGAACCTAGCATCTACTTCCTGTCAGTTGTCATCATTTTTTACTGTTTTACAATTCAGCCACTTACACGATGAATGAAACCATAAATCTTTGAGAGTTTTTTGAAAGCAAATCATTCTGTAAATAAGCTCTCCAGCCCCCATCACAAAATACATGATTAATACAGACTTGTTTGGAAAGGAAAAAAAATGTATATTATTAAGAACCTGTAAATATCTATGGTACATTAATAAAACAGTTTTAAAAACTTTTGAATTTTAAAGTTCATACATGATTACGTACATTCAGAAAGTGCCAGATAATCTCTGGAGTTTTAACTGCTGTGGCTTTTAAGTGACTTCTATGAGAAATATAAATAACTCCCCTCGATGACGATGATGAATATGAAATAGGTTGCAGTTATCATAGGGAAGATGTATATTTTTTATATGCTCCATGCAATTTACTTCAGTATTAAAAATGTTCACCCTACTTGGAAATAAAATGTAATTATTTGTTTATAGTTGGGATTCTTAAAAATGTAAGCTATTCCAAAGGGTGATAATGTGCTTTTACCTCTAAATTAGGTGAGGCTAGGAAATATCCGTACCCAATAAAAATGTATATACATGATGTTCTTTTTGACTCACTTTTTTAGGAGGTTCAGGAATAATAATGACAGGAAAAAGTGCTTTATGGCAAAGAAAGAGAAAAGAAGGGAAATAAGCACCCATCTAAAACAATCTAACAACTCCGGTATATAACAGGTATCTTCTCACTGCAAAATTTAATTTTTTAAATCAATTTTGAATTCTCCTATGGAAAAAGTTGCCTGACCAAATCTCAGATAATTATTACAAATTGTTAGCAATGCAAGTGGGCTTGTTTTCATATAATAAATAAATCTAGTAACAGAATTATTTAACCAAGTTTTTGACATTTTGGTCCATATATATATATACATATATATAGTCCATCTTCCCTGCAACTATGAAAATAATCCTACACTGTCCAAGACTTAAAAAGATGTTTGCAGGTTGACTCTTCTCTAAGATGAACCTGTTTGAGTCAGTGGTCCTACTTCTTGGAACTGCATTCTGGAAAAAGCAGAGAGAAGGTAAGGTTAATGAGTAGGCTAATGCCATTCCATGTGGCCATCCGTTTCCTTCACGAACAGCCTTGAGGAGTTTGGCCTCCTGGCAGTCTGCCCTCACTGCCAGCCAATCACACTTGATGTCCTGGGGAGCTAGGATTGAGAAATGGTCACACTAGTTTTGCCTTCTTCACATGGTACGACCTCTTAATTATGTTGAAATATTTGAATTATCCTCACAACCCTCAAATCACATAGTCCTCAAAATTGGATTTTGTCCTTTTCATTTCTGATGTATTTTAGAGCTATTTAAAATACCCAGTGTAGTCAGCAGCAGATGGACAATGACTTTTCATAGTTCAGAATTTCTCCCCGCCTGAATAGTGTGTCAAGCATACAGTACAAATTAATGAGCCTTATTCTCCTCCATGCCCTAAGATATAGCTGTGCTTTGATGGAGCAAAATAAATAAGCAATAGCAAATGCTGTTTGGCAGACTCATGTGAACAGCTGCTTGTCCACGACACAGCTGTATTGACCAGAAATACCAGGCCCACATGGTCTCAGTGGTTTCCTCAACTTGGTGAGAGACAAGATTGTATCATCCTCCTCAAAGCAGATACTGAGAGTTAAAAACACTATGAGATTTTTGTTTCCACAGATTAAATGAATTAAATACATAGTCATATGTACAAGTCTGAAGGCAAAAGCAGTTCTTATCAGTAACTCTTACAGGTTTGAAGTTGTGCTTTCACTCATGATTGTAGGAGTATTAAAAGTATGCATTATTCAATATCTAATATTTATCCCATACCAAAATTTTTGGAATCCAATTTAGCATTAATATTCAATAACATCTGCTTTGTCTCTTGATTGATTGGAATCTCTACTCTTAGTGAGGCCTGGACACATATTTTAACGTCCCCTTATTGCTAATATTAGGATTAAAGGACATAATGTGCACAAGTATTTAGTGTAATGCATACAACATTTAAAACTGTCAACAAATGGAGCTGCTGTCATCTACTGGTATGAACTAGACCCCTAACGAAAGAATTTATTGTATTTCCTTGAGTGCCCAATAGACTATGAAAAGAGATTCAGCCTATGGGCGCCTGGGTGGCTCAGTGGGTTAAGCCGCTGCCTTCAGCTCAGGTCATGATCTCAGGGTCCTGGGATCGAGGCCCGCATCGGGCTCTCTGCTCAGCGGGGAGCCTGCTTCCCTCTCTCTCTCTCTCTCTCTGCCTGCCTCTCTGTCTACTTGTGATCTCTCTCTATCAAATAAATAAAATCTTTAAAAAAAAAAAAAAAGAAAAGAGATTCAGCCTATATTTATGTCAAAATCCAAAAATGTTATAAGAAAAATGAGTACTCTACCTACTGCCGACACTAAATGGGACTAAACAAAGAATGGGACCAATGATGATTCCATCAAGCCATTTCCGGAAGATATTCTGTGTGATGTAGATACTTGCCTGATATTTAGGAGAGATTTCTAGTGGACCCCTTTACTGACCAAGTACATTGCTGTTAAAAAACTCTTATAAACACAGTAACTTATTTCCATACTTCTTACAGGAAGGAGAAAAAAATGTGGTTGTGCCTGGAAACAGCTTAAGGAGGAAAAGGGAATAAGGATAGGAGACTTGACACAGCAGAATTATAACTTTATAAACCTATGGGCTGCCAGGTAATATTAACTTCAGATCAGCTCCATGTCCTCTGATCTCCTATTCTTCATACTAAAATCCTCCCGGGTCAGTGTCTCTCTTCTAAGTGTACACTAGAAGGTGGCCCATAAAAGAACATGCCTATATCTTTAACAGCAAATCCAAACAGTGAGAGAAGATCTGGAATCCATCTATATTTTAAATGCAGTAAAATAACGATTCTCTACTATAAGTGAATCTACTTTTATTAAGCCTCTATATCTTATCAGTCTAGACTCCTTCTTGAGATGTCAACTTTTAAACACTCCCCATATGCCATAATTATGATGTAATTTGCTATAGAATTAAATATTTAATTCAATAGAATCAAGAATTTGGTAATCACATCACTATTGCACTCAGTACTTGAATTAGGTTTCTCTTGAGAAACAGAACCAATAGGATGTGTGTTTGTGTGTACAGGTATGTGTATACACAATTGCACACATGTATAAACATATATGAAATGAGAGAGAAAGAGGAGATTATAAAGAATTGATATGAAATTATGGAGGTGAAGAATTCCAGACCCAGGAGAGCCTATGGCATAGCTCCAGTCTGGGTCTCGGAACCACAAGAGCCTATGGTATAATTTTTGTTCTGAGTCGGAGTATGAAGTCAGGAGAGGATGAGTGTTTTAGCACGAAGATTATCAGGCAGTCTTTTTATTTCTTTTTTAGCCTTTTATTTTACTTAGGCCTTCACTGGATTGGATAAGGTCCTGCCGCGTCGGAAAGGGCAGTTTTCTTCACTCCATTTACTGATTCAAACTCCTCCAGAAACTCCCTCATAGACACACCCAGAATATGAACTAAATATCTGGGCCCCCTGCAGCCCAGTACATTGACACGTAAAATTAACCATTCCAGTGTTGTTTTTCATAATTTTAATTTTTAAATTTATTTTATTTTATTTTATTTAAATAATTCAGTTCTAACCTCAGCAACTTTTGAAATGGAATTATTGAAATATTCTTCTCAGTTTCTTCATCTGTAAAATGAGATGTTGAATTACAAGATCTCGGAGTTCCTTTAAAACCCTGTAATTCTCTCAAGCCGCAGAGTGGACTACTTTTAATATGAGGCAGTCTTTCATTACCTTTCATGACACACACCCACTCTGTATAGCTTTTCCAATTTACTTCTATATTTTCACTAGCCTTAAGAATTGTGTTGAGCTTTCTTGAGATTTCTTTAACTCTGAGTTAATTGAATTTTCATTACTAAAACAATGGGTATATTGAGTATGCTTTTTCAAGCCACAAAGAACTCTCGGAAATTCTGACCCATCTTTACTCTCCATTGAGAATTGCTGGTGTGTTTCAGAGGTCCCCAAGTGCAAAGCTGTGATAAGACTTTCATTGTTCATGAAAAATGAGAAAAGTTCATATAGTATGATGAGATTTTAATAATGAATAATTTGTGAACTATTTAAGAGATTACGACTTTCTTCTCCTTTTTGTGGTAAAATGTCCACTCTTTGATGACATGAATTTGAGTATGAATTCGGGTTTGCTTTACATGTTCAATTTTAAATATTCTTACTTGAATAAGAGAAAAGAGTAGGTTATTTTATATAAATTAATTCAATTATTATTATTATTTAAAGCTTTTATCTTTGGAGAAAAATCCAAATTGAAAATAACTGATGGTTAGTCTTTCTTTTTTTACACTTACTTCTTTATTTCATTACCATCAAATTAGTGGGTTTAGCTTTTTTTATTGATTTCAAGTTTGTATGTCACAGCCTTACCTGTATCCCTTGAATAGCAAGGCTCTGTGTTCTATGGACCTGTTGTTTATATACATAAACCACAGGTCTAGGAAATCTGGTCAACCTTTTGTAACAAGCTATTAATATAATTAAGATAATGAAAAAAAAAGAATATCAAAATCCTGAATTTGTTCATTATTTTATTAACTTATTTCCTTATTATTTTTTTTTTTTTTTTAGAGAAAGAGAGAGAGTGCATGCACATGCTCTCGAGCTGTGCAGGGTTGTGGGGCAAGGGAGAGAGACACAGGGAGAGAGAGAATCTCAAGCACACTCCATGTCCAGTGCAGAGCTGGACACAGGGCTCTGTCTCACAACCTTGAGATCATGACCTGAGCCAAAATCAAGAGTTGGACACTTAACTAATTGAGCCACTCAGGCATTCCTCTTTAATATTTTAAAGTTTGGAAGTTATTTGCTTTCTACTTATCCATATGAACATTCTTTTCTGTCATGAAAATATATATAATAGCTTTTAGGAGTTCTTTCATTTCTTTATATACAAAATAATTTTTATAAAAAGGTAAATTTGCTCCATTATTTTTAATATTCCTCTTCTTGACAGCACTCAGTACAGTCCTGGGCAGAGAGAATGATGCTTACAACACATATTTTGCTTTCTGGACAGATTTATGCAGCCAACTGTTGGGGCAATTTGTTTTCCCCCAGTTTCCTTAGGAAAATAAGTATTTTTTTTTTATAGCCTGACTAAAATAAGTTGGCCTAAACTCCAGATTTGGGTGGGTATTCTTGAAAGAAGTAATAAATAAAAATAAAATTTGTGGAATATAGTAATTTTGAGAAAGCATCAGAATTATTTTCCTGTTTTGAAAAACATATACTTTACAATCTGGGTAGGCATGCCTTAGAAGATACTTACCTTGTCCAGAGCAAAGCTCATGAGAGAAGCAAATCTGATGACTTTAAATAAAGGCAGTATGTCGCAACTCAGTGAGGGAAAAAAGAAATCCTATGTTTTGTTTCCCATCCCCATCAAAGACTGGGAAGTATGCTGCATAAAATCATGGATGATTTATCATTTATTTCTGGAACTAAATGGTGTGTTGGGTAGGTCCCTATTCTTGGATGGTGATTAATTAATGTGTGTAAATCACTTTGAAGATGGAAAGCACTTCGTAAATTCTAATAATTTCTATTATGATGATTTTTTCCCAGAAGTATGTTGACTTTTTGCAATGGCACTTTGAAAAAAGCATATATTAGTAACTGAGACCAGGTACCATGCCTAGAGGAAAACAGTAATTGGAAAGTTTGAAAGGTAATAATTTTGAGATACTGAAATTCTAGTCAAATTCACAATAGCCTGCGTGGACTACATAATTTTCTTTCAAACAAAATGATCTACTTCCATCCATGATGGAATTTTCAGTGTGTGAAGTAAATGTCATAGCAACAGAATTTGTTTCTCAAATGATATTTACTCATAACAAACCTCAAGTATTCTCAAGGGCCTCAGATGCTAATAATAATGAGTGTAGGCAACTTTTATTACCTTTAAGTGCAGTAGTTATAAAATCTCCCAACTTTGAGCAGATTAATTTCAGCCTATTTTCTGCTGACAGCAAAACATAATTGAATATATCACAGGCCTTCTAAATCAGATCTTTTTCCCTATTTGTTTGAAAGTGAAAGTGTTGTCATCCTAAATTACTCTTATATTTAGACTTGCAAACTTATATGGGGCTACTTTCATCCTAAATACTTAAGAGAGTGTATAAAAGTTTCCAAAGAGACTCTTCAGAGCAAAACAGGGATGCAGCTTAAATTATTTGGACCAGTATTTGGAATCCCTTGGCATTTCAATCTGGGTGATTGCTGGAGAATGCATTGTAACGAGTTAAAGACAATTTGAATTGCCTACAACCTGTTACTGTTAATTGACAGGAGAAAAATTAATATTCACTTGATACCTGCTGGTAAAAATTAAGATCCTGCATGTGTCCATGTGAAATTATATTCTACACCAGAAAACTTCCCATAGTTTCTATTATTTCACATTGCCTTATGTCATATTATATAACACATATTATTATGTATTACGTTATATATTATATCATTTATCCCTGTCTCACTTTTGTATAAAATGAGTTCCAGAAGAGCTGGACCCTATCTTTGTATTCCCTCTTGCATACATCGCACCTCATGGAGTGTCTGACATCTAATAGTTGCTCAAAATATAGATTTTGAATGAATAAACAACCAAAAGGAAGCATAAATTACTGTGCATACATTGTTTGCATAAATTGACAGACTCTCATTACCACTCCTACAACAGTGGCAAAGTTTACCTTAATAATGCTGTCTTTTAGTAAAGCTTCCATACTACAATATTACAATTCAATGTGATGTATGATTGATGTAGCTCTGTCTGCATATAAAATATTTATTTTCAAATCTTCTAAAATTAAAACAAATTTTAAGGACTTTTTAATCAAAAACACTACAGAATTATGCAAAACCTTCTCCTTCCACTATAAGATTTTTACTGGGCAAAATACTCAAAAGTTTGTCTGTAGAAACACTACACAGAATTGTACAGTCAAGCTAGTGTCAAGAAGCCATTTGGATCATTCCAAGGTCTACGTTGTAATTATTTTCCCTGTAGACAAATTAACTATAGGCTATACATTTGACCATACACTATAATGAAATGTAATAATCTTATAATGAAATGTAATAATCTTGTCATGCTGCAATGTTAAATCTATATATTTAACCAGGGAGTATTTTCGGGGAGGGGGGCGGACATTATTTTTAGTTGGCAGGTATAACACAAAGTTATGATATTCTTTTCTTAGATGCTACTTCTTTAGGCCATATTGTAAGATTTAGTCAGCTTTGTTTTCAAAAGCTCTGAATACCTGATGGATTTACTGGAAATTTCAGGAGAAAAAAAATAGCCCTTTGTTATTAAAGATGTTGAAAACTTTCAACCCTAGACATAAGCTAGCCCCAGACAGGTTAGATGTCATTAGTGTTCATTTATTTGATAATTGAAGTAGTTGTTAGTGTTCAAAAGTTAGTTTTCATGTGAATCCAGCTTTCCTGGATGGTACTTCCTGCTTGGCACTAAGCTAGTGAACTACTTACAGTTTTTGATGAAATGTAGTAAGTCCTGAAGAACACCAATTGTGGCTTTCACATTAGGTAGTGGGGACAATGTCTTTCTGTTATCACTTTAATTATGTTAATTCCCAGTTTTATTCTATGTTTTTGAAAGCTTAGTAATAAATATTGTCATTGCTTTTATAGCATCTTACCTTATACTTATTTACATCATCTTAGCTCTCATGAACTGAGTGTTTAATGTAAGAAAAACTAATATTTATATAAAATGAAAATATAATTGCAAATCATTTATTTTCTTAAAAAATTTCTTTCTGGGGATGCCTGGGTGGCTCAGTGGGTTAATGCCTCTGCCTTTGGCTTAGGTCATGATCCCAGGGTCCTGGGATAGAGCCCCGCTTTGGGCTTTCTGTTCAGCAGGGAGTCTGCTTCCTCCTCTCTCTGCCTGCCTCTCTGCCTGCTTGTGGTCTCTGTCTGTCAAATAAATAAATAAAATCTTAAAAAAAAATTTCTTTCTGTTTATATTGAGGTTAGAAACATCACAATTACTCATCAAATAGATCTATGTATATAAGTCATCAAATCATTCAAGAAACATTAATTGTTTACCATGTTCAATACATTGTGCTTGCCTCTGCAAAAAGAAAAGAAAAGAGGAATATATTATGGGGCAGGTGATAAACCAGCCAACTCCCCCCCTCCCACCACCAAAAAAATAACAGTCCCTCAAAATAATCACAAATTGTGGTGAATGATAGGAGGAAATAAGGAAGGTGCTGTGATAGAGAACACAATGGGAAGCCAGTCTTGGAGTGAGTGATCAGAGAAATCTCCTCAGAGGAATTTCCATTTACACTGAGACCCAAAAAAGGAAGAGAAGTTGGACATGTAAAGAATGGGGGTAGAGGGTATTCCAGACCTTTTTTTTTTTCCTAAAAAGGAAAAAAAAAGAAAAGAATTTGCAAATGCCTAGGGGAGAGAAAGAGCTCCATGTGTTCTAATTTTTCAAGGAAGGCCTAATGCAGATGGAGAATGAGCCAAAAAGGGAGTTGCAGAGTTAAGCTAGAATCCAGTCTTCTCAGACTTTGCAGGTCATAAGGAGGAATTTGGAATTAAGATTTGAGTATGGAAGCACCTGGGTGGCTCAGATGTTTAAGCATCTGCCTTCAGCTCAGGTCATGATCTCCAGGTCCTGGGATCAAGCCCCATGTCAGGCTCCCTGCTCAGTGGGGAGTCTGCTTCTCTCTCTCTCTCTCTGCCTCTCCACCTGCTTGTGCTCTCTCTGTCTCTTTCTCAAATGAATAAATGAAATCTTTAAAAAAAAAAAAAAAAGATTTGAGTCTGTATGTTTGAAGAAGATTGCTTTTGCTATTGTGTAGTAAATGCTTTTTTTCAGGGAGTCAAGAGTGGAAACAGAGCTTTTCATAGCAGTCCACGTGATAGATAATGGTGGCTTATATTAGGTTGGTAGCAGTGATACGAAAAGCTCTGGTTATCCATTGAATATATATATTATATACATAATATATAATGGAATATCATGAAACCATAAAAAAAGAACGAGATCTTGCCATGCAGCTAGAGAGTTTAAGGCTAAGTGAAATAAGTCAGAAAAAAGACAAATACCATATAATTTCACTCGCATGTTATTTAAGAATTTCATTCATGTGGAATTTAAGAAATAAAGAAAATAAAACAAAATAAAATTTTAAAAAATTAAGAAATAAAACAAATTAACGAAAAAATAAAGAGAAATCAAGAAACAGACTCCTAATTACAAAGAACAAACTGATGGTTACTAGAGGGTGAAACAGGTGATAGGGATTAAGGGGTGTACTTGTCATGATGAGCATAGGGTGATGTATGGAAGTGTGGAATTACTATATTGTACACCTGCAACTAATAAAACACTATGTTAACTGGAATTTTAAAAAAATTTTTAAAGATTCAATTGTCTATAATAAAGATTATGGAGGCCTTTAATTTTTTTTTGTTATATTACTAGATGGAAAAGACTAAAGAAGGAGCATACCTAGGAATACAGAAGATGGGGGAAAACAAATATTTTGGGGGGAGGCATGGTAGGTTAGAAATGTCTATGAAAAATTTGGGTGAAGATATCAAAGGATCACATCGCTGAAATTATGGTCAAGGCATCTGGGTTTCTCCAAGGGTTCCAGCTCCTTCATTAACAGGTAATAGTGACCCTTAAATTCTGAGGTGACTTTCAAAGTGACTACTTTCATTTTCTAAGTCTCAAATTTTCTTCCTTAAAAAATACTGTTATGATAATTCTAAGTTAATTTAGTAGTACTCAAATGGTATAAATGCTACAGTATTGCTGTTTTATAATAAGAACCATAAACTCTGCAAGATCCTGAGTCAGCCATCAAATCAGGTAAATTCAGATTACCACCTGACTTTACTAAGTTTAAAAATGTTTTTTACCCACAAGATACCTGGAAGAAAAAGTTAACTATAATTCAAAATAATTGGAAAAGCCCATTTGCAGACTACTTTGGCCAATTAAGAGGGATTACTAATTGATTCAGAACGGGAAAATTCTTTAGGTTTAGCCAAATTCCAATTGGGAAGTCAACAGAATGTCTACAGGTGTGGGCTTTTTTTTTTCTTTCTTTCTTTCTTCTTTTTTTTTTAATTACTTTGACTTCATTTCAAAAAGAGTTCTCTAACTCTGAATTAGTAAGTTTTGAGTAACTACATGATTTGCTTTTCCCTGGCATTTTATTTTGTTCCTGTAGACCTTTGCTTATGCTCTTCTTTTCCCACAGAATGCCCTCCTTCCTTTTGACAGCGTCTTCAGTAACCAGCCCTAGTGCCATTCACCGGCACTGAGTTCCCACTCTGTCCCACATGCCTTCTGAGACTGTGAGTGCACTTCTCTCCTTCATTTATCCTTTGAGCCCCTTGCATACACCTCTGTCACAACGTTTGGCACTTGGTCTTTCAACTGCTGATTTACTTTCTATCTTCTTTCACATAATGGCGAACTAATTGAACACTGAATTTTCCGGCACTTAATGATCATGCTGAGCGCATAGTAGGGTTTTGAGAAATGTACAAGGGAGACAAGAGGGCATGGAGAGATGAAAAAAGTTTTATTTCTCTGTTTGCTTGCTAACAGGTCTGAGAGTATTTTGACAGCTACATATTTTAGCACAAGATTGATCTAAACACAGGAATATAAAATTATAATATTAAATACTCTGTTTTGTCTGCAAAACATTTTTTGTAATAACTATAAAAAGAGTTTCTTGAGATAGGAAGAAAAAAGCCTATTATCAACATGAATTTTTTATTAGTTTATCTCAAACAAGCTGATGAACAAACATTTTAAGATACCATGACAAGTGACTGTACATGAATTACTTTTTTTTGAAATTTGTATATAATACAATTCTCTTGGCTTTGTGACAATTAAAGAAGCAGTTCTTCTCTGTAAACTTATATTTCAAGGCAAAAAAAAAAAAAAATTGCCCACTATTTCCTCCATTGTCCAGAAGACAAGTTAATATCCAAAGGTAAAATGATTCAGACATCTTTATCACCAAGATCAATGTTTAATTTATTCTCCTAAATGGATTCTTCTTTCCCCTCCTGACCCGCCTATACACTCTTGGCATTCAGCATGCCTGGAGAGTTAGGTGAGTTCCTGGTGGGGATAATTCTAGCTGTTTCCAAACTGTAGTCTCCAGACAGGACAAAATATGACACTTTCAAGGTACAGACAGTCACCAGCTTATGAATAAATAGTATTGTTCTAGAAATCCCATCATTTAGTTGTTCAGACATAATGCTCACTTTTTTTTTCATAGAAATATTGCTGGAAGTGGTCCCTTCTGCAGCACCGTTGGTACTCAAGAATGAAATCTTAGGATAAAAGCATGATTCTCTGAGAAAGTGCATTAGGATTCTTACTTGGCTTATGGGAAGCACGTCTTCCTCCACCCATATCTGCAACTTCCTAGTGAGAACAGGAACACCATGACCTCCGCACTTGGTACAGTATCTTTCATGGTGTGGGACAGGAGCTCCAATAAAACAAGAGAGATTTAGAAAAGTAAGATCCAGGTTGTGGGAATTAAAGACTGTAGGGAAAGAGCATCCCATGAATAAAACCTCTTTTGTCAGAGAAACACCTTCTGCTATATACTCTTTTTTCCACTCTTCTCCAGAATTTTCCTGCCTTATCACTCTGTTATTTACCTTCTTTAAAAAATAATCTCTTTAAACTCATCTGTTACCACTGTACTCTTGGCTTTTGGGGTGCCAACACAACAGAACTTCATTCCCCTTCGACCCTGATGAGCCCCAACTCACCACAGACTTCTGCACATGGTATTAGCTCTCCCTGGAATTTCCTAATTGCCCTCATGCATCTACTCTTGCTTTTTTTTTTTTTTTCTCTTTAAAGATTTTATTTATTTATTTGTCAGAGAGAGAGAGAGAGCAAGAGTGAGCACAGGCAGATAGAGAGGCAGGCAGAGGCAGAGGGAGAAGCAGGCTCCCTGCTGAGCAAGGAGCCCGATGTGGGACTCGATCCCAGGACTCTGGGATCATGACCTGAGCCGAAAGCAGCCGCTTAACCAACTGAGCCACCCAGGCACCCCTACTCTTGCTTTTTTCACCAAATTAATTGCTATTCATTCTGAGTAAATAAAACCCTCTTCTTATATACTCTCCCATTCCAATAATACATTACCCCCTAACATTTATCAAACCAGTAGTTTTTAAAAATCTATTTGTGTTGTTTTTAAATTAATTCCTATAATTTCTTTTAATTTCTTAAAAATATTTTATTTATTTATTTGATAGACAGAGACCACAAGTAGGCAGAGAGGCAGGAGGAGAGAGAGGAGGAAGCAGGCTCCCTGCTGAGCAGAGAGCCCAATGCGGGGCTTGATCCCAGGACCCTGGGATCATGACCTGAGCCAAAGGCAGAGGCTTTAACCCACTGAGCCACCCAGGTGCCCCAAATTCCTATAATTTTTAATAAACTGTAAACTCCATGAGGATAGAGGCCATGTTGGTTTTGGTTGATTATTATATCCCCAGAACCTAACATGGTTTCTGGCACATGGGAAGCTCTCAATGAATGGGATTTATTTAGAAGCAAATGAGTAACAATAAATTCTACTAAGTATCTAATAAACACATTATTTAATTGTAAGAGGTTAAGTTAATGAGTTAATGATCATTACTTAAATCTTTTCTAAAAGATTTTTCTCTTCATAGAATTCATCCATGAGCTTTTGCTGTGCTACTAATTCATCAAAATTAGTAGGTAGGTCTCAGATTTCCTCATCATTCTAACAGAAGAGAAAACGAGAAATCTGAAAAGTTTTCATTAAATTCTATTTGTAATGTCTCTTTATCTTATATCTACCTACACTTTTTTTCCCCCATCAAACCAGTGAAATAAAGGTGGCAATATGTGGCATGTATAACCCAACTTCTACACACCAAGAGAATCCTTCCTGCTGAACATCAGAAACCTTCTTACTGCAAGCCATGGGTGGCTATTACTACTAACTTTGTTGGCATCATGAAATGAAATTGACTGGTAATTCCTAAAGAAGTAAGCGAAAACAAGCATCATTTTTTTTTTTCTGTTATCAGTAAGACAAACTTCTGGGCAACTATGATGAGGAGAACATATATTCTAATTACCATGTTACTTTGGTTACAACTATACCTTAAGAATAGCTTTAAAAAATTTTTTTGTAGTTTTGTTATGAAAAGTTTTTCACATAAAAAACATAAAAATTTTATGTTTATTTCTTTCTTTCTTTCTTCTCATAATATATATTAGATATTATCTCAGTTAAATACAAATACAAATCCTGAAATGTGGGCCTTTCCTGAAAATCGGGCTTTGAAGTCATTTACGGGAAATGTTTACAATGTTTGGAGAGAATCAGAGTGAATGTCCACTTCCTAGAGCCAGGAAGAAGAGAGATCAATTTGCAATGCCATCATTTTCCAGTTGGATGATACTGAATCATACATTTAACCTCTCTGAACTTGATTCTCTTCTCATTAAAAAAAAACACAACACATTAGTATTTACCACACGAGGCCGTTGTGGTGATTAAATGAGCCAATGCATGTAAATCACCTAGGACAGTGTCAGTGTTCAACAAATATTATTTCCTTTCATTGTCCCTGCTGTCTCCATTGATACTTTATATGCTTTAAAGCAATATACCCTTAAATTTGCTTTGTCAAATAAGCTGCTTTTTTTTTTTAAAGAAAATCTTACTTATTTATTCGACAGAGAGAGAGAGATCACAAGTAGGTAGAGAGGCAGGCAGAGAAAGAAGGGGAAGCAGGCTCCCTGCTGAGCAGAAAGTCTGTTTCGGGGCTTGATCCCAAGACCCTGAGATCATGACCTGAGCCAAAGTCATATGCTTAACAGACTGAGCCTCCCAGGCGCCCCAGATAAGCTGCTTTTAAATGACATACCATGTAGGGTTTCTGTTTTTTAATAAACTGTGTTAAATGAATTTAATTATATTTCTTCATTGTAGGACTTTTGAGAGCCTTCAGTATGGTAGTCTGTACTGTGGTTCTTTGAGGGATATACATTATATAATAAGGAGCATTTCCAAATTTTATTGGACAACATAATTTTTTTTCATAGAGAATCCTATGAGATAAATTCAATGAAAGTGTACACTTAGACAAAAAAAAAAAAAAAAAAAAACAGAATAAAGCTTCAGGATATAGGAACATGGAGCTATATCTTTGTTATTTCATGGTTGTGTTGATTTTGCAAACAAATATTTAGTATCTAAAGAACTTTGTTAGACCTGTATTTTTCCTCTTACAGAGAGTCATGAGGATAAAATTGCACTCTGTATGCAAAAGTACTATGTAGAGTGAAAAGCACCACACAAACATGAGATTAGTATTACATCGTTGCACCATCTGACCTGCCATTTGTTCCACCATGTGAAAGGAATGTTGCTGATGGCTCCTAAAGGCCTTGGCAGGTCAAAGCAAAGAAAAAGTATGCACCATTGGCCCCAGAGGCTGCAAGGTGAGAGACTGGGGATGAATGAACACAGCCCGATTATCTCTGTGGGAAAATAATTCAGTTTAGAACAAATGTCCTACATTTAAAGAGCCAGAAGAGTTTGCTGCATGAGGGACACGGGCTCTTCTAAAATTTTCACTGAATTTTAATCCGTTAAGATAGGCTAGCATAAAATTAGTCATAAGACCATCTGTCCCATAACTCCCAACATTTTGTTAGAAAACCTCACTGAGGTCTCTGTTTCTCTACAAGATTCCATATTGGATAAAGAGAATGAGAGACACAGAGATGACAGAGATAGAGACACAGAGAGAGTAATTGATTTTATTCATTCACCACTTCCCCCAATATTTTAACTGTGAAATATTGAACCTGGGAGAGACTTCCCCAAAGGGAATCATCTGTGATCAATCATATTTAGGAAGTGCTGCTCCTCCTCCCCCGTCTGGGAGTGTCAAAGGCACTTTATCAATCTAAAAGATCCTAGAAGTTCTACAATAAAGAAATATTAACTTGGTCTAATACAGTATTTCCCAAATTCTTTGATAACCACTATATACAATAAATTTACAAAAATCTCACTGAAATGTCTCTTAAAATGCCCCCAAACCCATGAGGGAGATGCTGCATGAGATGATACCCCAATTGCCCAAGACCGCTGTCATTCCCAGGGCATATATGGCTCCCTTGGAGGAAGCAGGAATGGCTTGGTGACTCTGTGTCCTCAGGACTGAAGCCTTGTTTTCTGATAGCTCTATTCAACCTCCACTGCAAAGTGTGGTTTAGACCATTAGTGACGGGACCAGAGTACAGGTTGAATAGACTGGAGGGAAGAGGCTGCTTCTAGGGGACCCATTTTCACAAAGAAGGGCTTTCTCTGTGACGCCTGGGTGGCTCAATGGGTTAAAGCCTCTGCCTTCAGCTCAGGTCATGATCCCAGGGTCCTGGGATTGAGCCCCGCATTGGGCTCTCTGCTTGGCAGGGAGCCTGCTTCCTCCTCTCTCTTTGCCTGCCTCTCTGCCTACTTGTGATCTCTCTCTCTGTCAAATAAATAAAATAAATAAAATCTTAAAAAAAAAAAAGAAAGAAAAAGAAGGGCTTCCTCTTTCTCTGTCTTACTACACACCGATTCTTCTTGACAGCTGGGGTGTCTATATTTGCCACTGCAGGGTTGGGGGTTGATGTGCTCCCTTCATGTGGAGCAAGAGGCTAAGAGAAATTGCTGGTAAATGATATGCAAATGATATTTGCATAAACAAGGTTATATAAAGCCCTGGCTTACCAGCTTCTCTTACCAGGCCAGGGGAAGCATCAGCCTCTGCTGGCGGATGTGAGCCTTGGCAATGAGCAGCAGAGGAGGTCTCTGTAGGCTGCTGGGCCTGAAGTGACCAGACAGGATAAGACAGAGTTCAAAAGAGAAAGGAGACAGTCGGAAATTGAAACCCAACTCTAAGCAACCTACAGAAGTCACAAGAAGTAGATTTTAGCAAAAACTGTATATGATGGCTTTTTCTAGTGATTATCAACACCGAAGTCTTTAATTGCTAACCGTGCATTGCCTGTTTACTGTGCTAAGTAGCATATGTATAATCTCATTTATTCTTCACAGTCATCTTTCAAGGAAAGTATTCTTTTAGAATGGTTTTATAAATGAAAATCAAAAGTTGATAGAGAAGAAAAGGCTCTACAAATACCATGTAGGAAAATGATCAAACCAGGAATTCAAATAGGTCCAGCCAACTACAAAATCTATATTCTGTATTGAAACACTGTGGTACACTACCTCCTTTTCCCGTGCTGGGTATCTTCCATTTGCTCCTCCAGACCCATTCTCCACCCTTTCCTGCCCCCTCCTTTTTTTTAAATAAATCAATCTTTCTTTTTTAAAGACTGATTTATTTATTTGACAGAGAGAGAGATCATAAGTAGTCAGAGGCAGGCAGAGACAGAGGGGGAAGCAGGCTCCCCGCTGAGCAGAGAGCCCGATGCAGGACTCGATCCCAGGACTCTGAGATCATGACCTGAGCTGAAGGCAGTGGCTTAATCCACTGAGCCACCCAGGCACCCCATCCTGCCCTTTTCTTTGTTCCATAAGGATGAGCTGTAAGAATTATATGTGAATTAGTTGATTTGTCTCTGACTTCCTGTTAAATTTCGCCAATAGGGGACACTGTAAGAAAATTGGAAAAAGGTCCGTCTACCATCATTGCCTTTCTCAAGGCAACTGATTCTATGTGATTATCTCTCGCATGGTTCCTCTTCCTTTTGAGCCAAGGGTTTGTGTTAGGAATTGGCTGCAATATTCCTCCTGTCCTTGTATGAATACTCCTTTGCAGTGACATTTCTCTCCTCCAATATAGGGTGGAGTTCATTCCTCCATTTTGTTAATCTGGTCTGAACTTTCCCTTGCTTTGACCAAATAAATGTGGTAAAAGTAGCATTTTAAAAGTAAGTCCCAGAGCATCAACCCCAAGAGGCCTTGTAGCTTCTCTACTCCTATTCCTGGAAACCTGACAGTACCACATGTGGAAGCCTGGTTAGACTCCTTGAACATGAATGGCCACAAGAAGCAGCTGACCTAGCCAACAACCAGCACTCACCTTTAGAAATGGGAATGAGGTTGTCTGGGACCATCTAATCTTACTCAATCTGCCAGATCGTCGCACCTAAATGTGTAACCCCAGGCAAGACCAGAATAGGAACTGCCTAGCTGATTCCAGTTTAAATAGCTACACAGAAATTTGAAAAAATAAATGGTTGTTTTATTTTTTTTTTTAAGATTTTATTTATTTATTTGACAGACCAGAGAGGCAGGCGGGGAGAGGGGAGAAGCAGGCTCCCTGCTGAGCAGAGAGCCTAATGCGGGGCTCCATCCCATGACCCTGGGATCATGACCTGAGCTGAAGGCAGAGTCCTTAACCCACTGAGCTGCCCAGGCACCCCAGATGGTTGTTTTAAAACACAAAGTTTTGGGTGCCTGGGTGACTCAGTCAGTCAAGTGTCTGACTTTGGCTCAAGTTATGATCCCAGGGTCCTGGGATTGAGTCCCTCATTGCACTCCCTCCTCTGCAGGGAGTCTGCTTCTCTCTTTGCTTCTCCTCCCACTTGTTTTTTCAATCTCTCTCTCTCTCTCTCTACCTCTCTCTCTCTCAAAGAAGTAAAATCTTTTTTAAAAACCCCGCTAAGTTTTAGGGTATTTTTGTTATGCAGCAATAGCTAATATAGTAACTAACCAGTTCTGTGTCTTTATCAATAGTCTATTTTTACATAAACCCTCATCAAATTGTCTGTCTTTGGGTACACCATCTGGACCCTGGCTGACTCTCCTACCATTGCAGTTTAATAAATAATCAGAGACCTCTCTTGAAGAAGACTGGCCTAGGCTCTATCTCCTCATACTCCTGAATCAACAGACATAATTCTTTAGGAATTTCTAACTATAATGGTTAATAGCTATATATATATTTATATATATATATATATATATATATATAAAACAATCACTTGGCATCAAACATGTTGCTTATATTACTTCTAATAAGTGTCACTGTGGACTGGAATTACATGTTATTAATAGGCCAGTTTTCCAGATAAGAAAGCAGAAGAGGTACTGCTAGTAAGTGGCAGGTTCAGAATTCAAACATCAGTCTCTGTTCACTCCAATATTCATGTTCTTTCCACTTCATCGATCTATCGCAGAAATCAAAACTTTAGTTCTAATAGCTAACCAAAAATATTCTTTTTTTTTTTTTACTTTCTTTTTTTTTTAAATTAACATATAATGTATTATTAGCCCCAGGGGTACGGGTCTGTGAATTGCCAGGTTTACACCCTTCACAGCACTCCCCATAGCACATACCTTCCCCAATGTCCATAAACCCACCACCCTCTCCCTCCTCCCCTCCCCCCTGGCAACCCTCAGTTTGTTTTGTGAGATTAAGAGTCTCTTATTAACCAACAATATTCTTGAGCACAAACTCTGTCAATTTGGGAATCTCTGGATTTCCATTCTTTCTTTTTTTTTAATTTCCATTCTATAAAAGTTTTTCTGAAGCCGTAATGTCTTCTCTCTGAGAGAAAAAAGGATTATGTTCACAATAGTAGCATATTTCAACACTATCAGGTGGATATAACTTATTTGGCCTTCAAGAGTAGAAATTTCAGGGACACCTGGCTGGTTCAGTCAGTCATGCAACTCTTGATCTCAGCATCATGAGTTTGAGCCCCACATTGGGCATGGAACCTACTTAAGAGAAAAAAAAAAGTAGCAATTTCAAGTCATTGGCATAGTTGGATAATGAGCCATGGCCTAGAGTTTGGGCAGTTTCCCAGTAAATCTGCTTTAGAAAATTCACCTTTTAGACTTCTCAGAGGTAAAAATAAATGTTTACAAATAGAGCAGGGAGTAATCTGTGGTTCTGATTTATTTTATATTTTAGCATTAGATTCCTTGCAAGAGTCTCCTGAGATGGAGAATTTATGTCACTGAGGTCCCTGAGGGAACATACCACCAAAAGTGACTCTAGCAGATTCCTTAAGAGTGATAGGAAGGGTACCCACTAAAGGATTTGTGCTAAAGTGGCAGGCAGCCCAGACAACAAGAAATTATATTTTTGTGCCAAAGAATGGGTCACATTGTTAGAGGCCAGTTAATAGAGTCTGGAATAATAATAGCAGCTCATCCTTGGGGAGAGCAGCATGGATATAGGATAGTACATGAGCGTGCGTGCTCAGGAGTGAGACTGGCTTAGATCTGGACGCTAGTTACAAACTCTTCTCATTCTGTGGCATTGGGCAAGTGACTGAGAATCTTTAACTCTTGCTTTAATTCACCATGAAGAAAAGGATAGCAATAACCTACCTCATGCAATGTTACGAAGATTAAATGAAATAATGCATGTAAAGAACTTACTAGAATACCTGGTTCATACTAACAGTAAAATACGTTTTTTACTCATTGGTGTGTCTAATACAAGTGTCATGTGTGTATTATACCTTTTAATACTCCCTCTTCCCCCTGAAGTAAATATACCACCCATTTTTGTGATTTTCAAAACTGAGTCAAGTTACCTATCCAAAGCTTTGCTGCCCATATATATCAAAGCTGGGACTTGATCTGAATTTCCTCTGACTGCACAAAGTGGATGTTTTTCCCCCCAAGTATTGTTCCTCTGTATCAACCTGCCTCTCCCAGAGTGGGATGTATGTGTATGTGTGTGTGTGTGTGTGTACTTCATCTCTTCCAGAGGAAGAACATAGCCATTGTTCCGTGTACTTGAGTATTCGTCCAACAGTGGAGATGTATTTCATGATCCAGGAATGCTCTTTTAGCTTCAGTGACCACCCCCCCCACACACACATTATAGCAAGGCAGCTGTTGCAGGAATTGGGTTCCATTCATAGTTGAACAGAGGGGAGCAGAGGAGAGATAATTGGGCTATATAGGGTGTGAGCCCCTGACCTTGGCCTCATTAGCAACATGGTTTAATCATCAAAGCCAAGCAACCACAGGTGGTTGTGCCCCGTGCAAATGTTCTGCATCTCATTTCCTGAAAATGTCAATGTTTGAGAATATAAATATTACTTATAATCCTGGGATGATTGTACAGGTACTAATGGCATGGTTTTATGGTATTGATTTTCAATAGCTCATTTGGTATAATCCGCTTAACTTCATCTGCTAGAAAACGAACTTCTAATTCCAGTCTGAAACATATTACAAGAAAATGATTTTAACCCAGTCTGCCACTACCTTGAATCCTTTATGGAAGTAGACTGGGCATAAATCTTAAATAAATAAATCAACTTTAGACTCTTCCAGATTTTCATGATCTCACAAGATTGATTTCCTTTCCTTTAATCTGTTTCTAATAAAAGGGATATCTTCCTTTGAGACATGGTCCATAATCTTTCCCATTTTTATTATCATTCTCATAGACATCCTCTTTTCCATTTTAAGAGGAGCAAGTTTCCTCAGAGGAAGGTAGCTTTAATGAACAATCAAATCTGTGCAGAAGTGGAGGAATTCTGGAGAGAAGCAGTGGTCTTTGGGGCAGACTGGGAAGAATAGTGCCTAAAAGCAACCTGCTCCCTGCTCCCTGCTCCTTGAGAGGTATGATAGCACGATTTTCTGCCTTACTACAAGGGTATTAATCTAAGGAATTGAAAAGCCATTTGTCTATGAGAAAGAAAATGAACAAGAAATGGGGATGACAATTGGAGTAGCAATAGAATAATGATAATAAAAGGCATTATTCAGAATGTACTTTATTAAATTACAAATTACTAAACACTCTTTTAAGTTACTAATTACTAAACACTTTATTAAGTTGCTATTTACTAAACACATATTATCATGTTGAATTATTCCAAAACCCTGAGACTGAGACTGTTACCATATTGCTATCTTACAGATGTGTACAGAATTAAACAAACTTTCCCACAGTCATGCAGCTTGTGTGATGGAGTCAGAACTCAAATCACGGCAGCTGCACTCCAACCACACGCAGGAGCCCACGAGTCTATGAGACATCACTGTCTGCGGGAATGCTTGATGGTACATAAGTTTTGGTATCAGAGTTAGTTTCAAATCTCATCTCTGGGACTTGGGGCAGAGCACTTCACAAATGTCAACCTCTGTGGCTTTAGCTTTAAAATGGACATAATACCTAGCTCCTACTATTGAGACAAAACATTTAAAACACCAATTATGCTGGACAGCTCATGGTAGATACTCAATGAATGATAATTGAGGTTGCTTGCTAGTATTCTGTTAGTAGTTCTGTAACCCTAGGCAAATTTCTAAAACTACTTGAACTCTGGGGACTTTATTATTTAAATAAACATAAATAAATTTTCTTTCCTACTTCACCTTGCTGGTGGATGGGAGGTTCAAAAGAAATAAGCACATACATGACAGCTAATACAGAGTTGAAAGATATTTCAGGCTAAAAGTAAGGTGCATCTCTACTACAAGAAGTGGAACAACTGTTAGGCAAACACCTCTGTTTAGCAAGCCAGGATCCAATGAGATGCTAAATAGATTACATTTAGCAGGGAACAAACATTGAGAGAAGTGTTGCAGTGCTGCCTTGGGGGTACCCTGTACCCATACACTCAAAGATAAATTCCTCATATATAATGGTGTTATTCCTCTTTGTACTGTAGCACAGAAGGTAGGGGGTATGTATGTAGCACATAGGTATGTAGCACATACACAGAAATTGAATTTATCCAAAGTCAGCTGATTATTGGGGATATCAGTTCAATCTCATAATTGTCAAACACGAAAGCCCGTAATAATAATACTTCATATTTATAAGATAACTATTATGTATTGAGCCCACTGCAAAGATACATGTAATTTAAACACATCGGTGTCCTTAGCCCCATTTTACAGATCTGGAAACAGGGACCCAAAGTGGTTAACTTGTTCAAGGTTTTACAATAACACATGGCAGAGTCAAGGTTCAAATCTAAGACTATCTGTCCAGAAAATGTGTGCCCTTACCTATGCAGCCCATGTGAGCCTCGTTTGTATCTAGGGAATAAGAACATTTATTTATTTATTTTTAAAGATTTATTTATTTGACAGAGATCACAAGTAGGCAGAGAGGCAGGCAGAGAGAGAGAGAGGAGGAAGCAGGCTACCCCCTGAGCAGAGAGTCAGATGCCCCGCTCAATCCCAGGACCCTGGGATCATTACCTGAGTGGAAGGCAAAGGCCTCAACCCACAGAGCCACCCAGGCACCCCAAATAAGGACATTTAGTGATGGATCATGGAGAGGGGTTGATGGAATTTCTGGGAGATCTTTGAGCAGGCACAGGTCTTGGATGCGAGGTGGGTGGAGCAGTGGGATAATTACTGCATAATATAAGCTTAATTTTGACTGTGATAACATGGGTGTACACTTATTTCGGGAAGGAATGAGAGTGAGATTCAAATTCAAATTCAAATGTATGTTCCTGAAAGTAAGTAAAGGTTAGCATTTATAATAAATGACTCCTAAAATGCCCTTGTAACATTAGGTATATTTGAGAGGAACATGACATGATCAACATGATGCATTCAGTATAATAAAAGAAACAAATATTTAAATATATGATGTGAACTCTAGCAGCATAACTATTAGAGCAGAAATGAGATCACCAACTGAGGAAGTAACCATCTCAGTCTTGGAAACCTAATTAAGGATTCTCAGAGGAGGGAACATTTGACTAAAACTTGAAAATTGTATAAGAGTTTTGCAGACAGAAGGTGTTAAATAAAGGACAGGGAAGAAAGAAAAGGGGTATGGTGCCAATTAATCAACATAAACATACATGTTTAGAAGGAGACTTAAAAATAAAAGGCACAGTAAAAAAAAAAAAAAGGTGCTTTACGTTTATAAAACTCCTTTTATAAAGGGGGAATGGGCAGGGGAAGATAATGCTTTATCTTCAAAGTGCTTTCATTTGCATTACCTGATTGGCAAAACCCTGTGTATAGAAAAGAAGCATTGCTATTTGGCAAATGTTTTAGTCCATTTGGGCTGCTATAAAAAATGCCTTAGACTAAGTAGCTTCTAAATGACAGGATTTTATTTTTCACAGTTCTGGACTCTGGGCAGTTCAATGTCAAGGCCCCAAACGATTTGGTATGTGGTGAGAGTTTGCTTGCTTTTAGAAGGCGGCTTCTGGCTGTGTGCTCCTGTGGAGGAAGGGATAATGGCGCTCTCTGGGTCTCTATTACAAGGACACTAATCTCATTCATGAAGCTCTACCCTCAAGACCAAAGCACATTCCAAAGGCCCCACCTCCTAATACCATCACATTTAGCATTGGGTTTCAACATAGGAATTGGGGGTGGTGGGTTGGGGGAGACACAAACTTTCTGTCCATAGCACTAAGGGGACTGAGAAACTATTTAAGCAACTTTTTGGTACAACAACCGAGCGGCAAAGCTGAACTAGAATTCAGAACCCATAATCCTTAAACTCAATTCATTGTTCTTGGTAGATACAGTATTAAGAGCTACTTATATTTTCAGTACTAGGAGAGAAGAGATTGTCATACTTTTTGAGAAAGAAATAATGCAATTGCAGGTCATTAATGGCAAGGAAAAGAATTTATACATTAGATTGAGTACCTTTAAAAGCAAAGGGGTTAAAAATGAGACAGCTGTATTTCAGAAGCATCACATAATGATGCTCATAGTCAAGAGATGAATAAATGATTCATCATTCTCTTTGAGAGAATATCAAAGAGCTGATTTTGAAATATTAGACATTTCACAGTAGTAGACATTTGTATCTAATGTCCACCATAATAATTTACCTAATTTATCTGCAGCCCTACACTTGGAAATATAGACTCTTGATTATTCCTAATGTCAAAATTTCTTCAGTTCCTGGAGAATGCCTGTGTTGCGTTTTTGAATTTTAGTTTTCTAAGTCAATCTGAGGTTTTTACTAAGTAATATGAATTGCATTATAACTATTTTCCATATTTATTAAAGTGTTATTGGACTAACATTAGATATAGTCACTTCTATTGATTTTAATGATCTAACTGCTTTATTCCTCTATTGTGCATTTAGCTCTGATAATACTAAGAACTAAGATAATACTAAGAACTGATGCTAATTGAGCACTTACTATGTAATGTGTCTTGTGGTAGGCATTGATTCAGACATTGTCTAATATAGTCATTATAGTACTTTATTATTTTGTTATGTTTTATATCTCACTACCAAGAAAGAATGCCAAGAAAGAGGCAGCTGTTTAGAAGCCTCTTAATTGTGGAAACACAAGTTCAAATCCCAGTTCTGCTGCTTGCCAGCTATATGGGCTTAGGAAAAACATATACTATAAAATACAATATTATAAAAACATATACCATGAATACAACAAAAGCAACTTTGCTAAGTATAAAATGCATGTACAGTCTCTGATGAGTATATGAAGTAGCATGTGAATACCTCAACTAATATGGCAAAGCAGATAGCTCTATGTCTGGAATGCTCCAGAGACCCAATATTTTCAGTTGGGTTTGTTTACTAGTACTTTAATCCACATGAATACTTAGTTTACATAATCCTGAGAATATAAATGAGGATTTTATTCTTTGCCTAATTAACGGGGTTGATGTTGTAGATCTAATGAAATAATGCACGTGAAATGGATTGTATATTGCAAAGTACTGTACAAATTTAGCTGTTATTATTTTCCCTGGAGCTTCACATAAGATAGAGTGAAGCCATTTCCCGTTTCAAGAATTCATGGTCAGGGAAAAAGGAATTCCATGGGACCCAGGAATATACCCTATGTGTTCAAAGAGAATGACTGTAACTTAGCCCAGAGAAGATACTGTTAAGAGGCAACAACTTGGGTATGTGAGCAATGTTTCTGAGAAGGACACAGAACACTTTCTGTTTTATGTTCACCGAAAACTCACCTACAGAAAACAGGCTCCAGGAGAGACTTCTGTGGAATATAAAGAAGAACTTCTAGACTGTCAAGGTGATAAAACCCTGGCAAGGGTTATTGAATTAACTTGTCGAGGCTCCCTCCCTAGAGAACATCAGGTAGAGAACAGGCGTCTCTCTGTTCTGGTAAGGCTTAGACATTTAACTGCTGGAGTACAATTAAAGACTTCCAGCTGGATCAGATGATTTTTCAAGTCCCTTCCAGCTCATTTTCTTACTAATCAATTATATTCCATCTCACAACGTTTCAGTCTTCAAAAGGGACTCCCTGTATTTCTTAAAGAATAGCTTATTTCTAAACTTTAAGGTCATTGCCATTAGTTACATTTTATATAATCTAAATACAAAATGATACTCTATAGCTGGATTTAACCTACACTTTGCATTTAGCTTTAACTGCTATTTCATAAGCATGGGGAGTTGGAGAGGGGACTCCATCTGATGATTTGTTACATGGAAGAATTCTATGACCTAACACCTAAAATGACAGAAATCATTGCAGTCCCATGATAATGCTTTTCTTGGGATATACTTAATGGTTCAATTTCCAAGTCATACATGATTATATTTTAGCAAGAATTTATGCTTCTTTGGGATATTTTGAATGTTAGTTTTTCTTACTTGAAGAACATGAGTCTGACTTGTTCTAAATTTTACTCCATAATGAACCATGAGAGATTCTTCTGTGTCTCTGACAGCATTTCCTCTAAAAGACACCTCAACATATGAATCAACGAACCAAAATGCCACAACCCCAAGAAGAAATTAACTCACAGTTGTTCATCTTCATAATCCATGTCTTTGGTGGTTTCCATGGTGATTCCCTGGCTAGCAGCATCTTTGCTTACCAGATGTCTTATTGTTCAACTGCTCATCTGTCTTAGGAGTTTATAGCTTGAGAACTTAAGTCCAAGCAGAACATTTTTTTTCCCCTAAAGATCACAGAGAGAGGAAGAAAAAAAAAAAACCAAATTTTGTAGAACAGGTTAAGATGGAAGTGGGGATGAAATAGGGGTATTGTCCTGTCACTCTTCAAATCACTTCATGAGGAATAATTCAAATTTGCTTCGTATTCTCTTATGTTATAATAACAAAGGAAGGTTTAATTATACTTAAAACAGAACTCCTACCCACTCAGAGTTTATCTCCCTCTTCGGTCCATGATGAAGTAACTGACATGGTAAAACACTTACTCCTACCAAGTGCTGATGGTCACAAGGTGATGTGAAAGTTGATATTTCAAAGAAGCTTCAATTTAGAGAAGCCTTGTTTGAATAAATGAGAGTAAGTGACTACCAAAGAGATTCTACTTAAATATTGGCTTCCTTGTCTGAAGTTGAGATAACATCCTGGAACGTAATCACTCACCCTGTTAAATTTCAACTCAGTGCCAGTTACCACAGATCATGTTCAGCTTTGTGCTGCAGAATGAGAACCAAGCAACAGGGTTGCCAGCCAATGAGGTTGGAAACTGCCTTGGAGCAGGTGTGAAGATATGGAGATAGGAGATAGGTTTCAAAGCATAGTATGATCCCACGTCTCCCCTTCAGTCCAGTGCCTGCTTTCCTTTGTAGCTGCAGGCTCAAAGGAGCCATACAAGGCTGGATTCACTTGCTCACATTCCTAATCTCACAGCAGAGGAAACTAAGATCCAGTGAGGTAAGTCAATTCTTCGAGGTGACAAAAAGTTAGTGTTGAGATTAAAACTAGAAGAAATTATTTCCCAGTGCATGTAGATGGAACTAGGTAATAGATGCTAAGTGGCTTGTACCCTAGTGCCCAGCTCTCCAGAATGTGTTTTTTTTAAACCGTGACCTTAAAGTATACTTAAAAAAAATTGGTAGTAATTATTGGTATTTACCAGAAAGCCTCTTCCTCATGCCCACCCCATTTCCCTTTTCTATTCCTTGTCCTTGGAGTAGATGCTGGGGAATAAGGGAAGTTGAGCTTGGAAATTAGCCTATCTCATGCTGAGCCACATTATCAAACATGTGAAAGGTAACAAACTACTGTGTCTAAAAGAACAAGTTTCATTGTATTGGCTTTCTTGTCTATGCTATCTTTTAAACCACAAAGAGAAATTGCCAGGGAATTCACATGCAGGGAAAGCACTGTGCAGAGCACTAATGAGATATAGTAACAGTCCCTGTCACTCTCAGGAAGCTTACACTCCAGCTGGCGGAAAAGGGACCCCTGTAAAAAGATGGAGTAGCGTGCTATTCCCATGTGATAACCTCATACGAAAAGACAACAAAAATGTGTTAAAAGTCATTCATAGCAGGTCAGAATTTTTTTTTTTAAGATTTTATTTATTTATTTGACAGACAGAGAGGGAGGCAGAGAGAGAGGAAGGTAAGCAGGCTCCCCGCCAAGCAGAGAGCCCCATGCGGGGCTTGATCCCAGGACCCTGGGATCCTGACCTGAGCTGAAGACAGAGGCTTTAACCCACTGAGCCACCCAGGCGCCCCAGTCAGAATTTTTTAAAAGATCATTGCCGCTAGGATGAAAAAAAGAGACTTCATGGGGAGAATGGCACTGGACCATGGAAGAGATTGCATTTGTGAGGAAGTGGAGGGTACAGAATATGTGTATCTGCAAACGTAGCATTCCCAAGTCCTAAGCTTATTCTGAGGACTCATTTAGAGATTCCTATCAACCATTAGGCACATTGCCTACCATGTAATATAAATATAAAAGCATTTTATAGATGTCATTTTTATTATTTATGATCCATACAAAGGTCAAGGGGAAAGAATATTGAAGAGAAAATCTAAAGTTCTTGGTTCTCAATCCAGTAGCTAACTGGATAAAATGGAAAAATCATTTACTATTTCAGGAACTATTTTCTCTTTGATGACATGAGAGGTTTGACCTAGGATGATCACTAGGATCCATTTTCATTCACAAATGCTATGATTCTGGGACACTGAACAAATGCTTTTTTCATCTGTGCTTGCCCACAATAAGTATTTTATCTCACCTAGAAGGAACTTTCTGTGAATCTTGGATTAAAGATGGGTAAAGTCAGTAACTTCTGTACCATATGAACCTCAAACTATTATATATATATATATATATATATATATATATATATATATATAAACAATCAGAATACTCTTTGTTGCCATCACCAACTGTCTTTTTCATTACCATTAAGGTTTATAATTCAGCATACAAGGACCATTAATTCGTATTTTTGTATAAAGCTGCACAATCCAAATTGCTTAAGAAAAATAATTAAGAGAATAAGTTCCATTTCTTGATGGAAAAGTTAATTTACAATCCCAGAGAGAAAGAACGCAGAAAGAGAGTTAAAATTCCATTTAGTGTATGAGAGTTTTAAAGGTTAGCATCCATGCATGTTGTGAAAATTAAGTATCCTAAATAAAGTGTGAGGTTCTCTTAGCTATAAGGTCTTAAATTGCGTGATTTTTTTTCCTTTTTTTTTATTCTATTGAGTAATGATCTTTATGCTTTCCTTGTACTTCTTACTGCAAATTAGAAGATTAGTGTTTAGTGTCATTGCATTAATGAAGATTATTATTTACAACAATGGCTAGAAAGTGATTGGAGGATTAACTCCAGCAACTCTAGCAATTAAAATGCTTGTAGGTTACTTTGAGGTTTAAAAAAAATACAGGTTGTTAAGAGGAACTCATCTACTCAAGATGTATAGCTACTTCTAGTGTACCTTCTTTGGGAACCCAAAACTGTTTCTTATCAAAACTGCTTTTGGGAAAGACTGTAATAGTAACACTTTAGATTTAAGAAAATGAACCTTTGTCCTAACTACACGTGGATTTCAACCCTCCTTTCAGATCCTACAGTAATGAAAATCAAGCATCTTGATAAAAGAACTCCACACTAACTGGGAGTTATAATGAACTTCTACTGCTCTGCTCATTCACTCCTTTCTCCCTCTTTCAACTCTGTAATAGCACTTATCGGGGGAGGGAGGATAGCCTTCCAACTTCCAAAGTTTTCCTCTTGGAAATACCAATCTCAGTCACTTTCCTCTCCCCTGCTAACCTTTGACCAAAAGCCTGGCATTTGACTTAAACATGGGTAATAACAACTTAGAAAGTTAGACCATGAACAAAGGGGCACAATTTAAAAATGGGTAGAGTTGTTTTGAGATTTGAGATTACTTATGACTTTCTGCAACCAAGACCTTCATTCTGACCTCCTGAGTGGCTTGGCTTAGTAACCTTCCTATCATTTTGGTTGCTTATTTCTTTTTTTTTTTTTTTTTCTGTTAGTCCAGATGACTACATTGGTGAATTCACCAAATACTTAAGGAAGACATAATACTAATTTTAACTTTATTCAGACAATAAAATAAAAGTGAAAATTTCCCACCTGATTTGATAAAAGTATCATACCAAAAACCAAAGAATTAAAGGAAATATATATATTTATATATGATTCATCATATCTTATGTAGTAAATAATGTGTTTATAAATACATCATAAATAATACAAATATGTATGCTGTAATAAAATATAACAGATTTTAAAAGAAGAAACTATAAACCAATACAACTTATAAACACAGACACTAAATTCCTTTAAAAATATAGGCATATGGGGGGCACCTGGGTGGCTCAGCAGGTTAAAGCCTCTGCCTTCAGCCCAGGTCATGATCTCAGGGTCCTGGGATTGAGCCCCACATCAGGCTCTCCACTCAGCACTCCCCTCTCTCTCTCTGCCTGCCTCTCTGCTACTTGTGATCTCTCTCTCTCTCTGTCAAATAAATAAATAAAAATTAAAAAATATATATATAGGCATATAGGGTCACTGGGTGATTCTAATGGTTAAGCCTCCAACTTTTGATTTCAGCTCGGGTCATGGTCTCAGGGTTCTGGGATCAAGCCCCGCAATTGGGTTCCTTGCTCAACAGGGAGTCTGCTTGAGGTTCCCTCTCTCTTGCTTGCCCCTTTCCCTGCTCTTGTGCTCTTTCTTCCTCTAAAATAAATAAATATGTCTTTTAAAAAAGTGTGTGTGTGTGTGTGTGTGTGCGTGTGTATATATATATACACACACAAAAAATGTGTATATATATACACATTTTTAGCAATAACATATATCAGATAATACATTATAATCAAGTAAGGAATGCAATGTTGAATTTAATATTTGAAAATTACTCAATGGAATTCATTCCATTAACAGAATAAAGGAGAAAACTAAATCATTTCAATAGATGCTGAGAAAGCATTTGACAAATTCATCACCTATTCATACTAAATACTAATGTTCAGCAAACAAAAAATAGATCATCTTTCAAATGTAGTGCATCCCCAAATATCCTAAAACATACATCATACTTAAATTTGAGAAATCAGGTATTTTCCCTCAAAAAGATCAGGAACAAGGCAAAGATGTTTCCTCAAACTGCTTCTAGTCAACATTTTGCTAGAGGTCCTGCTTAACGTAATGGAAGGGAAAAGAAATAGAAGACATAAATAATGCTAAAAGACAGTAACATGATTGTTACCAAGAAACTAACAGAACTAATAAGTGAATTTGGCATAGGCACAGAATGCAAGTCAATGAAATACACACACACACACACACACACACACACAGAGTTAACGAACAATTGGGAAAAGAAAATTTCAAAATACCATTTACAATAACATCAAAAAAGAAACAAAAATACTAAGGATAAATGTAATGAAACATGTGCAAGAAGATATTTGTACAGAACACTATAAAATGTTACTGATAGACAAAACAAATACAGAATTGAGAATCTCCCTGGACAAGAGTTAGAAGATACAATATTAAGATACTGATTCTCCTCAAGTTGATTTACAGAATCAATACGACCCAATAAAAATCCCCAAAGTTTTCTGTTTGGATTTTTTTTTTTTTTGTAAGGCAATGAACAGGTTTATTTTAGCAATTATGTGAAGGCCCAAGGAATCTGGAATATCTGACACAATCTTGAAGAAATACCACAAAGCTGAAAGACTTACTGTAACTGATTTCATGACTCGCTTTGAATCTGCAATAATTGGAGAGTGTGGTGTTCATGTAAGTTACACAAATAGAGGTGCTGAATTTGAAGTGCTGAAATTGACATATACCTATGGTAAATTGATTTTTGACATGTCAATGCAATTCTATGGGTAAATGAAAAGTTTTGTCAACAGTTGATGCCAAAGCAACTTTTATGGGGTTTGGGGGTGGAGGGAATCTTAAATTTTACTTTGCACCATGCAGAAAAATAAATTTTAGACCATAAACCTAAACATAAAAACTAAACCTTAAAGCTTTTGGAAGAAAATGTGAAAATGTATCTTCATAACTGTGGCATAGGCAGAGACTAAAGATTTCTGTAAACAACAACAATGCAAAATTTTTGATAGATCAGACTTCATCAAAATGAGAATCTTTGCTCAGGTCAAGTTAGGAAAATAAAAGGGTAAACCACAAACTGGGAGAAAATGTAATAGATATTTGACAAAGGACTGTAATCGGGAATACAAACCAATTATAGTAAGACTAACCCAGTTTAAAAAGTGGGGAAAACACTTATGAATAGATAGTTCATGGAGATTATAAAAAGCTGATAAACACTTCATACAGTGCTTGGCATTACTAATTATAATGGAAATATAAATTAAAACAAAAATGAGTTGCTGCTTGACATCGACTAGAATGGTTAACAGTAAAAAAGTCTGACACTTAAAAGAGTTAAGGAGGACGTGAAAAACTGAACTTAGATAATGAAGGTGGAGTATAAAATAATACAGAATGAGGAAACTTTGTCCTTAATATAGTTAAATACATAATATCTTATGACCCAATAATACTCAAGAAATTTGAAAGCATATGTACATAAAAGATTTGTACAAGAATTTGATAGGAGACTCATTCATAAAAACTCAACGATTGAAACATCCCAAATTACCGTCCATGTAATAGATTCATTGTTGTATGTTCATACAGTAGGAAACTATTCAGGAAAATAGAGAAAATATGTCTAAGTCATGCAGTATGGAGCAATTTGTTAAATACTATGTTAAGCAAAAGTAACCAGGCACAAATTAGCAATACACTAATAAACACATACATATTGACCAAGACTCAGTGAAATGTACCCTTAACTTCTGTTTTTCTGTATGTCAAATAAACACAACAGACCAAAAAAATATATATATGTATATGTATGTATACACACACACACACACACACACACACAAAGAGAAACATAAAAGTACTTATATTTGTAGAGTGTCAATTTTAGTTAATGTAGTAAACAACTGGAAAACACTTTCTTGGTAAACATCTTTATTGAAGAAATATAGTAAAGGGTAGAAAGTTTTCATTAGAAGCCCCTACCTAATAAAAAGCTGGTATTTCTATATACGGCTTTTCAAAAGCTGACTTATCTGGACTATATGACATGTTTGCAAATGTTCTCAGAATGGGTTTTCAGAAAAAATAATGTTTCCATTTTTGCAGAGACTAAAATTCAGTTCTCTGGGTAACTAAGATGATATATTAGAATTAAGATGAGTCATTCATTTGTAGAAGTCAATATCAGTTATTATTAATATAATTATTCATTTATTATTAAAAGAATCATTCCTTGAAAATAATGATGGATAAGTTGCATAAATGCAGCTTTGTCAGTGGAGAACTTAAAATACTTTATCAATCCAACCTTAAGTCCACTCACTAGAAAATCAAGATATAACAGTAAGATTCAGATCAAAATATTTTTCCCTCAGTATCTGAAATAATAATAAATGGGAGTAAGATCCAGTTTAATTTTTTTCTCCTCTCTCAATATCCTGGTAACTCAAGCAAAGCAAATTGTGGATAATTTGTTTTTGAAGTCCAAGTTTATGTACTCTGAGTATAAAGATGGAAATCTCTGGGTGGTATTTTTTGTTTTGTTTTTTTTTTAAAGATGAAGTGCAGTTCTCCTTCAGCTCGTCAGATAATTTCCTCCACTGTCCCACTTAGAATGAAAAGGCTTAGTACTTAACAATTTGAGAAATAGTTGCACTCAGAACACAAACAGACATATACACACAAATGCACACCTGTGCTCAAGTACCTAGAATTGCTGTGGGCTGACACCAAAATCATAATGAAAATAGCATTTTGAAACTTGGAATCCCAAAAGTCTTTTATATTTATGATTCAGTGACTAGTCTCTTTGCATATTCATGTAATAATTTTTTCTCTTTTTTAAAAACTTGAAAAGGTTTCTTTGAAATCCAAAGCTCGGACATTACCTCATGTATCATTACACTGTATATGCCTAGAATTATTTTCTCAACATTAAATAAGTAGAACTCTATTTAGGTTGGTGTATTTTAATGAATATTTATAACAATAGTAAAAATCCATACAAGAGTAGAAAAGCTGGTTTATTGTATATCTGGTGGTCATCTTCATTTGGTGACCCAAGAAGAAGTATATTTTGAGAAATTCAGAGGGTGGCAGGGATCCTTCTACCAAAGGTAAGTTGCCAAAGTCTGATCAGAAGGAAGTAAGAGAACATTTCAGGGATTAGATAAGGTTCCCTATTGGGTGGGGTATAAGGATTTCATTTCGTTCTGAAAATGTGCCCTGTCATCTGTACCCACTGCGAATGTTTTGTTAGTTCACGGGTGAGTCTGTTTGTTTCCCTCTGGTTTGATTTCACAGTGTTGGTCCCTGCTGTCCACAATCAGACAAACACAAAAGGAATCATTTAGCTGTTCTTCGGGACGGGAAATTTTTCTCCAGACTGAAAAAGGTAGCAGGGAATGCCATTTGCTCTTCAATTGATTCTGAACTATGGTAGCTAAGGCAGAAAGTCCCCCAGTTTCCGTTGATCTGTGCAATACAGAGAAGCGAAACTGGCTATTAACGGCCAGCTGGGGCGATCAGCACCACGACATTGAGAAGGCTTCAATTTTCTTCCATTGTCACTTGGCCCAGAAGCTACCTGCTCTGCAACAGCATGAGGGCAGGAGGCAGGATATCTTGGCTCACCACTGTAATGCCCAACGTTTAGCATCGCCTCTGTCCCAAAGCAGGCGTGCAGTACAACTTTGTAAATGATTGAGTCAAAAAGCCCACTTTATTATTTCGTGGTTGTTCATGTTTACAATTATGATTCTGAGTCCAGAGTTGGTTGCTGAAGAGTTGAGAATACGTTCATTCCCTGGCTTAAAACAAAATACATTGGGTGTTGCCCTCAAATAAAGCCAAGGTTTCCTAGATTGACATATGACCCTAGCCCAGTTTTTTTCTCCCCTTCCTTCCAACCAACCAACATCCAAGGTCCAGACATAATGAACAATTCATTTTATGAAGGTGTTATGCTCTCTCTTGAGTATGAATCATGAACAGTCTTTTCTCTCTCTTGTAACTGTCCCACCCCATTCCACTGGGAAGCTCTCACTCAGACTTCAGGTCTCAGACCTAGCATCTCTTTCTCTGGTTAAGACATGGTACCCCGAATCTAGGTTGGCTTTCCTTTCTAAGTGCTCCCGCCAAGCCCCTCCTCATCATTCTCAGTACAGTATATAACTGCATGTCTCAGCCACAGTGCTATGTGTGGAAAGATGCCAGCAGCCTTTCTTGGCCTTGGTACTGTTGCTGACGGTGTGTTCTCAGGGCTTACCTGTTGAAAGGAAGAGTAAATGAGTGAGTGGATAGAGTTGGTGCTCTTAAGGGTAAGTCAGTGGTAATTAAGCACTGGAATTTGTTGATGGAGTCCCTCAGATGTGGAGAATGGCCAAAAATTTCTGCAGTTTCCAGCTTTGAGGTTTCCTGTAGATACTTACAAATGAAGAAATAACAAAATTGGGTCACAACAATTAACTAGTTTAAATGTTCGTGTTAAATATATTAACATACCCATAATTGACAAAATGTTTGGGAAAAAAATATCAAAAGTTTAAATATAGGTCGCTTGAAGATTTTCTGACTGATTCCCTTTCGTATCCCAACTCCTTAACACCTTGCTCCATGAGAAAGGTTTTCTGGGGATTCAGAAAAACACACCCCATTCAGGCAACAATGAGCCAAAAAGGGAAAATTCAGTCCTGGCACACTTCATTCATTGTGTTTGAAAGCCTCAAGAACAGCTTACTCCATATCCCAAGTCCAAATAAGCCCTAAGAAATAGTGGCCCTTTCTTTTTAACTGCCCTCCTCCCCCACTCAACATTAGTCATTCCCTTGTTAACAAACCAAAGGACTTTGCTGCCCACCTGGAGAGAATCTATAGTCTCTGTAGAGGAAGAGAGCCTGCGGCACCTTGGGCTGGGAGGTGCTGAGGGACCAGGGTGTACTTGGGGCCCAGAGAAGACTTAAGAAATTTTGCAGTCCTTCAGGGAACTTCGGGTAGCCTGTGGGGAGCTGAGCAGCTCTGAAGGAGGCTACAAGGGCCTGGAGGGTCTGAGTGAGCCTTCAAGAGCCTGAGGGATCTCATGGGGAAGTCGATGGATCTGGAGACACTGTTAAGTTCTACAGGAGCCCTGGGACAATGGAGGGAGGGTCCGGGGAGAGTTTGAGGGTTCTGGGGGACCCTGGTGGGAAGCTGAGGGGGTCCCAGGGTTACTGAAAAAAACTAGGGAAGCATGGGGGTCATGACTCCTTTCAGCAAACGACACACTATTCGATATTATTCAGTTTCAAAATTTGACAGGACTTCAAGACTGACACATTTGCAGTGTTGTGCCCAATAATATCACCATCCAACCTTCAGAATCCCGATGTGAACATCAGCGTCCAGTCAGGGCTGGCAAGGACGTATTTGTTTCGGTTTTTATTTTTTTCTATCATGGCACCTTCTGTTCCACCCGCTGTATAAGGACGACTAGTGTTGAAAGCTAAGTGAACTGACACTGTATTTATGATTATTCCTGAGACAGTTCAGCACTCTTCGTTTTCAGCTCCATAATTTGGGGACTTGGTGCAAAGCACGGCCCCTGGTTCAAAAGTTACTAGGAATTTTAAGACGGCTACAGCAGGGCATTAAACGGATTTGGGTCCTGCACAACTGCGCGTGTCACACGTTCCCGAAGCCGCCCCCTGATACTCTGGGCAGGTGTCCCGCTCACCTGTGTTTCACGACTGCTGGGAAACGGGGCCAGGTGGACCTACTGGGTCGCTTTTGTAGCTTCAGAAACTTTGTTTTCTTTTATCCTTGGGAAATTTACCAGGGTTTCAGTTATTCATGCGTGCTTGATGATGGAATTATCCCATTACCTTTCTCTCCTTCAGGCACTACTCAAACACAGGACAAAAAAGGTTCAGGGACGCTCCGCAGAACCCTATGGCAAAAGGTGTATATTGTAGTGGTGGGGAATCCCTACTTTTAACACAAGTATATTTCAACTATTATTAGCACACTTGGGGTTGTTTTAAGTCGCCGAAAAACAACTTTGCTACATGGCTTGGCCGTTATTTCCCACAATCGAACCTTTTGGCCAAGGCAGAATGGAGCCAAGGGCCAAATGTTAAGTGAATGCCTGCTAAGTAGGACGGCTTGGAATCCAGGTTGATGATGAAAGTGGTGAACAGCAGGAAAGGAAAAACAGTAGAGTAAGCCAAAAGGGAAAATTCAGTCCTGGCACACTTCTAGTCACCATCCCATTCGCCTCCCTGTGGAGCCACGGAGTTTGTAAATAAACAGGTGCATAAATTAAAATCAGGCAATTAGCTGCCATGCGGACTACTGTGGCTGCCCTAGGGCTGAGGTAATGTTAGCACTAGTTAAACAACGGGAGCTGCTATCACTGGCTAAATGTGTTCTCTTCTGGAATATCTTCTTTTTTCCTTGAGTCTTTAAATAGATGGATGGCAGAGATTTGCTGTTTTGTAACAGAAGTCCTTTAACATCCTTGAACACCAAATTGGTTACAAAACAAAGCACTGGAGGACGCTAAGGCTGATAGCTGAAAGCTAATATTGCTAATATTGCTTGGGTTTTTAGACGAGGCCATTTATATTTTAAGACCCTGGCAAAATAGAATGATTTTTCTTTAATCATGGAAATTGCAGAGACTGGATAGTTCAAGGTATTTCAAATATGCTCACACTTGAGGATAAAGACTGAGATTCTTCTCTGGTGCTCATTTTCAAAGTAAACGATTAAAATTAGAGATGAGATTTTGTGGTGCAATGACAATTTTCTAAAATTCAATTCATCACTAGGCTAAAGAAATTTCTTTGACAATGTACAGAATTTATATTTTAGTCACTATTTTTCTGTAAAGTTTAAAGAAAGTATTTAATGTGTAGGGTTGGGGAGAAGGAATATAGGAAAATCATCATTGATGAACTAACACTGAGATCATACAAACTTGGTACCATTAAAGTATTAAAGTGACACTTTAGCTGACTTAATTTTCCATGTAGAATCTCTGGTTATGGACCAATGTTACAGTAATATCTGAAGGCTTTTCACAAGACACACAGTGTTTCAGGAAAAACTGAGCTTTCCGAAGAATCGTGACTGACATGCGTACTGATGAGAGTCAAAATGTAAAGACAGGTGTATCACACATAGAGGAGTAACAACGGAGGTCATTGTGATTATCCCACATCCTCTTCCAGAGAGTTGTTTGAAGTCAAGGGCCACCAGAACTATGGAGAGAGGGTATGTCATGTCGAGAGACAAGAGCAGGGTGCTTACTCTAGTTTGCTAATATTAGCAAACCTACATGATTTAACCTTTTCCAGTCTTTGTTTGTAATTTCTAAAATGAAGATAATAAATAATTTGTCTTATAGGCTTATTCTGAGGGATTAAGTAAAATAATTTACATAAAGTGCTTAGCACAGTGACCAACACTATTGTTATATATGCATTATATATGTAGCTGTCACAGATACCTCATTCTTTTCCAGTGGTTTTCCTTGACTACACAATAATACTGGGGCAGGGAGGCTTTAAAAACAATGATGCCTGGGGTCCCCACACAGAGTTTCTGATTTAATAAGCCGGGTGTGGTCTGAGCAACAGGAACTTTAAAAACTCCCCAGGTGATTCTACTTCGCGGCCAAGGTTGCGAACCAGCACTTTGGACAATATATTTTTCATGAGTGATCACATTGATTTGCCCTCTGCAAAAAACCCACCGACATATTCTAAGAATGGCCACTTGATCACTTCTTTCTAATGCTCATTTTTCTCTTCCTTGCCTTTTGGTGTTAAAAGTACAAATGAAAAGTCAATGAGGCCAAGGGTTTCAGCTTAGAACGAAAGGGTGCTTGTAGTGTTCTATTTAATAGTAATGAGCAGAGGGATTCTTTGAAAAAATGTCTCTGATGTCGATGCTAAAACTGTAAGATACAGAATAGAATACCATCATTAAGAAGGCTGAGTATATAATTCTCTTCCCCCACCCTCTTTATTTTTTTAAAGTCTTTCCGAGAGAACCTGAGATAATCCTTTAACTTTTGGTAATCCTGGGGAATCAGGAAGCTGTACACATTCCCTGAGGAAAATGACAATCATACACTTTGTCTCTGTCCCTTTCAATCTCCCTTCCTTTTTCTCTTTTGTCCTTTCTTTCCTCTCTCTCTCTCTCTCTCCCTTCTTTTTATTTTCTCTTCCCTTTAAAAAATGTTTTCTCTCTTTTTTAAGATCTGACTTCTCTTCCAGGTGAAGAGAAAAGAATTTCCAAGTGAGGCCAATTAAAGTTGCCCAGATGAAGCAAAGTCTCCAGGGATCAATCAGAATGCCTACATAGATGAGAAAGTAGGAGCATGTCCTTTCTTTCTCCTTGTTAGAGTTTAGTTTCTGCCCTGAGGAATACTAGTTATTTATTTTCCATCAGAGAAAAGAATGAGCCCTCAACAGAGCTTAACTCTTTCCTATTTGATAAAAAATAAAATACCTACTTAAAAAAATAAAATAGAAAATTCTCACTCCAACCTTATAATGTCTCTTGTTGACCTGTCTTTAGTTAATTATACAGAACACCTTGCTCATTCAGATTCTACTAATTGGAAATTAAAATACATTCACCAGAATTAGACCCAAACTTACAAATGCACTGGAAATGGCATAAAAGAGATTTACTAGCTTCCGCTTTAGCCAGAAGATTAGCTATAGATATCTTCCAGATTGCATATGAGGGAACCTTGGTGTTCACAAAAATAATAGTAATGAGTTTTGTGCTGAAATTAATTTCGGAAATGGTGATTAATAGATAACCATTTCCTTCAAAGCCCTCTGAGCATTGGTGCTCAGACTATAACTCCCAGACACCAGCATAACCTGGTCATTTGTTAGAAATTCATGATCCCAGGCCTCACTCCTTACTAATTCACTTTTACAAAATCCTCAAGTTATTTCTGTGTACATTACAGTTTAATAATCAATACCTTGGAGGATCCCAATTCATTGTAGCATGTTAACAAAAAATAATTTTAAATTAATTGTTTAAGAATCCTTTCTAACTTTGTTTATCCCATAGTTTAATGGGATTATTTGGCCACAGAAATGTAACTATTTTGTTTTTGAAATAGTTACTTACATCTTGTAACCCAAAACCTTTTCATGTAAGACATTCAGGAAAAAGCAAAGTCAAATTATTTCTAAGCTTCCTGGTAATTTTCATATTGTGTTATCTTAAAACAATGGTGAAATATATGCTACCTTCTTAGACACGAAATAGTATGTAGGAGCAACTGAGTGTTCTCTGGTGATGATATTGTTAATTAACATGGAGACTCTAGTCAGTGGTAAAGAGTCTTTTCTCTAGTTTGTTCTGTTCCATCTAACTGATAGCCTCTGCCGGTGTGGGGGTGTGTGTGTGTGTGTGTGTGTGTGTGTTTTCAACAGGCAGCCTTTAGCTTCTCCTCGCTTTATCCACTACACACACAGGGTGTTCTGAAATGGGCAGCCACGTCTCCCTTTAGCCTCAGCGTTAGTAATTTCTCTCTGTCCTTCTGGTTATACCTGGATCTTATCCCTCATCTAACTTCTGTAGAATCACTAGAGCCACTTAGGTATCCATTCCATATCTTCCAAACACCTGCAAGATTTAGGATGTGTTGGGTCTCTTTCCCTTTCCATTCCCAGGCACATGGGCTTTTTCATATCCTGCTAGAACAAATTACTTCAGTATTTTTTTCTTGCTTTCAGGACTCTTCAGACCAGGAGCAGATGCCAGTATCTGTTTCCATTTGTTGTCTCTCAAATTCAAGAACCTATATCAAGCTGTACTAAGAACTCTTTCTCAATTATTTGCTCCAGCAAAAGCACATGGGTTCTCATAATAGTGAATATCGTGGGGGAACAAGACAGCATTGTCCCTTCTTGAAAAATGAGAAAAAGATGTCCTTGTTCTTTTTTGAAAGAATGATTTCCTATATCCATATATTACCATATAAAACCAAAGCAAAATCTGCTTTCTGCTTTTTAATCACCCATACTTTGATAAGTCAATAAATAATAATCTTGTACTTATATGAATAAATGCAAGAAATTTTCAGTCTCATTTTATTTTATTGAATTACAAAGGAACATAAAAATTATATATTTCAGGAAAAAATAGATTTGAGAATGTAGGGTGTTTTCTTCAATTTATCCCTTGAAAATAATCTATTTTGGATTTCTTTTGAAGACAAGTGGACATTTGGCATTTATAACTCATAAAATTTTAAAGTTTTGTCTCTCTAGCAACAAAACACAACACTATACTGAAAAATAAATGTATTCTTCCAGGAATGGAGAAACTTACAAAGAATCTATAATCAATCTTAGTCTTTATATTCACTAAGGTCATACTACTTCGATCAGGGTTTTAAATGCAGATTTCATTTTAAACCAACATTTTATAATGTGTCTGATCCCTATTTGTGCTTATCAGTTTTGAGAGAATTTAGATTAGATCAATCAGAGCAGACAAAATAATAACAACCTCCTGGCTCCCTCTCAAAAATTTCCAGTGTTCAGATAAAAAACATAACATTTTTCTCAGAAATTCTCATGTTTTTAAGAGGTGAAGTTTGGACATGTTTATTTATGGCATATTCATAGCAAAGAGTATTCTTAAGAATGCCCTTGCTGGAAAGATATTAGGCCTGAGAAATGAAGAAGGGCTTGAAATCTCACAAGAAAGCATTTTTTAAGCTAGCAATGAAAGAGCTTTCTATGTTTCAAGGTCATTTCACTGTGGGAGGAAATTGATAGAGCTTAATTAGAGTAGAAATGCTATAAAGTCTGCTCAGTAGAGATGCACTTGGCTAGCACTGATAGCAGGAAGGAGTCAGAGGAAGTATATAAAATTTTCTCTTATTGATTTATATTTTGTGTGGTCCAGTGACTTAAATGTATGTTAATATCATCTACAATGTTTTACCCTTGTCAGGTTATTAAAATACAAATTTGGGGAGTTTTCTTTTGTTTATTTACTCATTATAAGTAATCAAACACTGACATGTAGATTTAATTCCTAACTGCCTCCACTTAACAAAACTCTAAAACATCTACTCAGAACTTGGTATGCAAAGGCACCATTGGCCCTAAGGATATATGGGACATGCACCTCATGCTTGAAGTGCTTATAAAAAACCCACCGACATATTCTAAGAATGGCCACTCGATCACTTCTTTCTAATGCTCATTTTTCTCTTCCTTGCCTTTTGGTGTTAAAAGTACAAATGAAAAGTCAATGAGGCCAAGGGTTTCAGCATAGTAATCGCAAATAATTATGTTTCAATATACCTTCTTTTCTTAGAAAGGAAAATTTTAAATTTAGTGTTTGCACCTGTTTTCTTTATCTTTTTTCATTTAAATTCACTTAATTAACATATAATGTATTGTTAGTTTCATAGGTTTCAGTGATTCATCAGTGTACTATAACACCCAGTGCTCATTATATCGTGTGCCCTCCTTAATGTCCGGCACCCAGTTACCCCACCACCACCACTCAGCAACCTCGGTTTGTTTCTTATGATGAAGAATTTCCTATGGTTTGTCTCCCTCTCTGGTTTCATCTTGTTTTATTTTTCCCTTCCTTCTCCTATGCTCCTCTGTTTTGTTTCCACATATGAGTGAAATCATATGATAATTATCTTTCTCTGATTGACTTATTTCACTCAGCACAATACCCTCTAGTTCCATCCACGTCACTGCAAATGGCAAGATATCATTCTTGTTGATGACTAATATATATCTATATTATATATGTATATATGTTGTGTGTGTGTGTATGTCTTTATATATATATACTTATATCACATCTTCATCCATTTATCTGTCAATGGACATCTGGGTTCCTTCTATGGTTTGGCTATTATTGACATTGCTATTATAAACATTGGTGTGCAGGTGCCCCTTTGAATCACTACATTTGTATCTTTGGAGTAAATACCTGGAATGTACCTGTTTTCTAAGTGGGATGATATAATTCATGTTATGTTTATATATAATATAAAATGTTTACATATATATTTTTTTTCTCTTTCACTTCCATCAGCTGAAGGGACTCGGGGGAAATGATTATAATTTTGATGCCTCTACAGTGTTTTCCTGTGTCACTAATAGAACCTGAGAAGATGCCTATTATCTTAAAACAAAGCATCTTAACATGTATTTTTGGACATTTAAAAGTATAGCATGAGTCATGAATGACATATTTCCAAATGTATTCTTGTCAACTATTAAGATGGTGATCTTGTGGATTTTGTTGATAAGCACTGTTTTCTTAGAAGAATACAGAGTTGAGTTCCCTGCCCTGACTTTGTTATGTTGTGTAGCACCTGCCTCATACCTCTTAATTCCATTTAATGGCTCAGCTCTCTTTAACTGGAGAAGTCAATAAGGGAATTTATATGAGGTCTTTAAGATGCTCTGTCTCTACCCCTAAAAGAACACCAATGAATCTGTTTCTCTGTAAAACCAGAGTATTTCCATAGCCACAGACTACTGGGGGTCAGTTAGCCTAAAGATGGAACAAGCAATTCCTTCTCTTCTTTTCTCATCTTGTTTGCATTCTGTTTCCCCTAACAAAAACAGAAACAATTCCCTACATTTCTCTGTCCCTTTCCTAGAGAGGTGGAGAATAAACTTCATTTAACAGGAGTATAATTTATCAGAGGGATTCTGTTTTTATGTAGGCAAATTCTAAATGGCATTAAATCCAAATTCTCCTCATTCAAGATCTGTCAGATTTACTGCCCGTCCATTAATCCCACTAGATTTCATAGTGCTGTTTTATCTGCTAATAATGTTTTTATGAGATTGCCATTGCGTACTAGCTTTTTCTGTCCTATCTGTGCACAGGAGGCAGATTTATTGTTCTTTACACATTTCTGTTAATACCGGTTTAGACTCTGATTCCACGACCCTTGAAAGTGAGAGGCTGCCTTCCAGGAAGAGAAGCTGGGTTACTCTGTAAAATGATCTGAAATTTTGTCATGTCAGGAGCCTACAGTGTGTTCAGATCCTTCATGAGGCATTTCTTGCCTCCAGTAGCGTTTTACTTCAAAAGCACATTCTTTTAATAGCATTTCCCAGTTCAAATGGACTTCACCTGATACAGCGTATACGCAGTAGCAAAAGCCTTAAAACTAAAGCATAGTGATTAAAAGTGAGGGTTCTGGCAATAGATCACATAACTTCAAAACCTGTACTTACAAGCTGTGTGATCTTTGGTGAGTTATTTGACCACTATTTCAAGTGTTTCAAAGACAGTGACAACACCGAGCTTGTAACTTGTATTATTCAAGTTTATGCACGCTTTCCATGTTACATAGCATCTGGTACACACTGAGCGGTCCATAAATGCTTCCTGCTGCTCTTGTAAATCTGGAAGAGATCATGTGCCCAAGCTTCACCGTTGTGCAAATGGGTGAGCTGAGGCTGAAAGATAAAATAGCCCATTTACATGTTCTGGCTATTAGAGTCCACTTTTTGCTTTCCCCTTGACTGAAGAAATTTTGAGTGTAGGGGCATTTTGAGCAGACCTGAGTTCAAGTTCCAGCTCTACCTCTTATTTCTTATATGATGACGGGCGAGTTCCTAAATCTTTTAGAGAGACTCAAAACGGTTGAGTCATTCATCCAAGGTCACACAGCTAGGAAGTAGAGCTTGGATTCAACTCAAGTGGGTCTGATTCTAAAATGCGTGTTTTGTCCTCCTACAATGTCAAGAAGTTGCTTTATGTAGCATGTCTGTACGTATTACTTTGGGTCAAACAAGTTAAATGTCTCGTGCCCTGTTAATAGCAAATTTAGGCAGAGCAGGGACTAGAACTGGAGCTGCTAAGCGAGCAATTAAATATCCTTCCCACTAGATCAGTGATTCTCAACCCCAGCTGCACAATAGATTTACCTGGGGAGTGCATTTTAGGAATACCCTTACCTGGGGCCCCAGCTCAGACTACTTATTTCTTGCTCATTCAAAGATGTCAATGCTAAGAACCACTGACCTTGACACAAATAGTGCAAAGCAGATTATGTTACAAAATCAGCCACACTACCAGGCTGCTTCCAAATTAATCAAACTCAGATCTGCCTGGACTCATAGGTGGCATTATTCCTAGCTCCTACTTCTTTTTATTATTATTATTATTATTAATTATTATTATTACTATTTTAAAGATTTTATTTATTTATTTGACAGGAGAGAGAGTGCACAAGCAGGGGGACCTTGGGATCATGACCTCAGCCAAAGGCAGCTCATTAACCAACTGAGCCACCCAGGCGCCCTTCTAGCTTGCACTGCTTTACCCAATATTTTCTCATATTTTTGGGATACTCTGTCTCAAATATATACTAGTAGCCATGAAAAAAGAAAAAAAAACTAGAAATAATCCTCTCAAGCCTTCATTAATTCTTCACTGATTTCTTATTTCTTATCTGGCTTGTCTCCTCCTCTAAGCTATTATATTCCACTTTTAGATCCGTCTCACTGACAGCTCTGAACTCGCTATGCTTGTGATGAAGAGTTTCAGTGATTCTCGCTGCCTACAGACTAAGGTTAAGTGCCCCTTATACAGAGGTACCAAGACCTCTGATGAACCCACCCTCATTTTACATACTTTAGAGACTTACAACTCCATAGTTTTCTGAAAGTTGGCTGCTTTCACCCTTTATGGTTTTGCGTATGCCTTACACCTCTCTCTGTCAGTCTTCCATTTACTGTGTGATTAAGTCCAAGCTGTGTTCTGTTTTTCCTGTCTTTGCTATTTATTCCTGAATGTAGAAATCCTACCAAGGCCATCGAAATGGCATTCCCCCAAAGCTTTCACTGATGCCTTTCTCCTCTCAGTGTCTCCCTCCCAGATCTCCCTAACACATTTTCCTAATCTCTCTGATGGAGTTTTTCTCTTTGTAACTTACATTATGTTTAAGGGCAGAGACTATTTTGGATTCATCTTTACCTCCTACACATCTCAAAACATAGTAAGTAATGGCATGAATATTTCAATTTTGCCTTCTCCCCTGAGAAAATCTGCAACCCAGTCTCAATCCACGTGGTCTTAGGGGGCCTAACTCTAAGGTTTAGGGACTCTGTCTAAGCCATCCTGTGTGTCCCATTCTCTAAGCCATGGTGATTGGCTCTAGGTTGGGTGCATGACCTAAGCCGTTCATAGGATAAATCTTAGCGGTTTTCTTAGACTTGAAACCTGTAAATGTGTAGATGTAGCAGTCTTCTGGTAACTATCCTACAATCACAAGGGGAAAACTCTCTCAAGGAACACCAAGAGATGAAGAAATGTTGTATTATGAGGGATATATCTGGAACCTTTTTCTCCAGATTGACCTAAAGCTAGACATACCTCTGGATATAATATAAAGTGATTCAAGTTAAGTCTTCTGCACCATGAAATTCATTGAAATAACTAATATAGGACATTTACTCAATAACTGCTAACTAAGCAATCATCAGAATAAAGTATTTATTCAACACTATTAAAGTGGGAACGAGGGAGATTATGTAGTACATCTAACTGTGTTGGGGTTAATGTAGAGCATGAAATCAGCCATAATGCCTGGCTTGCTAAAATAAAACAGAGGCCCTTGGGGACAAAGGATGGTTTCAGAGAAGGCCATAGGCCTTTGGAATGCCAAGGCATGCATGATTGGGACCACTCTGCCCTTGGAATGCCTCATGGAGTTGCCTCCCCCGAGACTTTCTTAGCTCAAACAGCCACCCTGCGATCTAAGAGATGCATGCACTATCCCTTCGGCTATGTTTAGTAGAACATGCAGCTGAGCATATCGTACCTTTCCCATAAACAGATGCTCCCAGTTTCAGTAAGACCCCTTGTCACACATCACGTGCTTGAGAAATGGTGATAAGGATTTGTGATTATCCTGAAGGACCAAGAAAAGCAGGAGCAAAGAAGAGTAAAGGGTCTCAGTCTCTGCGCGTTGACCCCCTTGCCTTCTCCTCTCTTTCACAGCAAAGTTTGGAGTAAGCTTTCATCCATCTCTACAGGTATTGCTGTCCATTCCGGGCATCTAACCAATCCTTTGGTCTAGTATGACTAAATTTTAATTTTCAATTTTTGCTTCTTACCTTGTCCTGAAAGCTACAGTCTGCTAAAATGTATCTGCCACGAGGCTACAGAATACACACGAGTATAGAAAAGGCATGGGTGTCCCTCTGTTCCTCTAGCATAAACCCCACACAGGAGGGGGGTCTGTGTCCGTTATCTAGTTTGACTTTGCAATATGGAAAATAGTGGCACTCTCCACCCATCCACTTAATTGTAAATCAGGGAATTCGGTCAGGCTCAGAAAAAGATCAAAGATAAAAAAAAAAAGGAAAAAAAGAAACCCTCATGTCCAGATCATGCTCCTTATCTTCAAGACAACTTGAAGTCCTTTCAGTTATTTGTAAAAGCAAGAGAAAAATCAATGAGAATTAAGGTCAGAGGAGAGGACCAGTCGGACTAGTGCTGGTTTATCATGTTTTGGGTACAAAGTGACTGTTGTTTACCCCAGTCCGTCATCTGTCTAGGGATGACAGCAAGTATTGTTTCCTCTTTTTCACACACAGGACTGAGGGAAAGATAATGCAGCTAACACCATGATGCATTTCAAGGAGCTCAAGGGCACAAGGATCACAGGGACCACTTATGAAATCTCAGAGAGTAGAAAGAAAGCTTGGGAGGAGTGTTGTTGCAGGATCGGGGAGGGATGGAGGGAGGTTCTACAGAATCACCAAGGAGGAACCGTGCTCTGGACATAGTTACCACACAGCAGGAAAAAAAAAAAAAAAAAAAAAAAGGTAAAAGAAGAAGAGTAAGGTGGTAAAATTAGAAAAGGTAAAGAAATCTGGGATGCCCCAAATAGGGTCTCGAGTCGATGAGCTCATGTTAACCTGTGATAGCAAGAACTACATGGGTTTACAAAGGTCATGCTGAAGCTATTGTTACACACACACTTATCCACTCAGGAAGCATGTGTTTCAGTGTTGGCAATGGAGACAGATATTTGGGACACATTAAAGAGAAAGCTGCTATTCTATATATAGAACAATTAAAGTGGAGAACTTGAAATGCCACTTTAGTTACGGTGCACGTTCTAATGGTGCCAGAAACCCACTCTCAGCTAAAGGGTCTGATGTGTGACCAGGCTGAAATGTGGTCTTTTGAAGTCATCGGAAGAAAGAGGTTGTTGCCCATGCATAGGGTCTGGTGTGCCCCTCACCAGCCCCTTGGGAAACATTTCCCAAGGCTCAGAAAAATGACATAGAACTGCCAAAATGTTATGAAATCAATTATACCAATGGCAAAATATAACTCATTTTTGTACTTGCTCTTTGCCAGTGAAGGAATCTACCCAATTTTGGGGGCACCTGGGTGGCTGTCGTTTAAATGTCTGACTCCTGATCTCGGCTCAGGTCATGATGTCAGGGTTATGAAATTGAGCTCCATCTCAGGCTCCACACTCAGCTGGGCATCTGCTTGATATTCTCTCTCTCTCCCTCCCTCTGCCCCTGCCCACCATAGTCTCTCTCTAAAATAAATAAATGAACCTTAAAAAAATTATTTTAAGAAAATTACTCAGTTTTCATTCCTATAAAAAACTAAAGAAAATCTGCAAGTGACACTTCTACAAAGTTAATCCTCTAGCATGTCCAAAAAAAAAAAAAAAGAAGAAGAAGAAGAAGTTTGTCTTTTAAACAATTTAGACAATCACAAGTGGGAAGAAAGTGGAGGTCTCTCATGGTTAATAGGAAGGAAATGTAGAAGGAAGTAAGCTTGGCAAGGTATCAATGAAACATAATAAGGTTTTGATCTGGGAGAGTAATTATTTAGGAAACTCAGAGCAGGCATGACTGTGATTTATCCTGGCACCTGATTACTATTGGAGAAGCAGCTCTCATGCCTGTCAATGCATCTACTTTGTTGCATATGAGCTCTTTGCATTTTTAATTTTCACCCTTGATATTTAATTTAAGAAAACAACAATGGTGTGTGGGTCTAGGTAAATAAAATAAATAACTATGCAGATCCATACATACATACATAAGCATATATAGATACAGACACAGATATAAAACTATCAGCATGAACATGAATATACCAGCCTATCTTAGACAGTAATAAGAGGCAAGGGTTGTTTATGGTTGGACAAGAGTTTCAAGGGTTAGGTAGCATGTCCACTTGGAGTAAATAGTGGCAGGAACTAGAAATTGAGTAGGCAGGAGTTGAGAAAAATAAGGAGAAAGTGCCTCCAAAAATACAAATAAAAATAAGACTGATTGCTCTCTCATTTTCAGAGTGACTGTGAATTGCCCTCTTCTGTTGATTCATTTGTTTTATTTTCCATCAGAGATAAATAACTACTGCATTATTCCAGCATGCGTGTAGGCGACCCTCACTCTCCATACCCAGACAGCTGGAAATTCGCCTTCCACTGACGGTCGTGGGGATCTGGGTTTGATGTAACATGGAAAGTCCCCCACATTTAACAATGTAGATTCCCAAGGTTGTGCCACAGACTTGGCCAGGCAGTTTTGGCATTAACTTTCCTAACTTGCAAGACTTAGCTCTTCCTTGAGCTAGGATGGGCCTTCCAATCCCAATACCTTTTAAAATACTTCATTTCTAACAAAACCGATGGGTAGTGGTGATATGATGTCCACTGAGAAATTCAACTGCACTGAATTTTTATATTTTTATAATAAAACATTGGAGAAAATGACCAAGTCATATCTACTTCTTTTTCGTCTTTTTCTCTTTCTTTTACTAATTTCTATATCATTCTTTCTCTGATGCATGGCAAAGAAAATGGCAAATTCTGAGCCATGTCATTTAAAAAAATGACATTTTACAACTCTTGCCAAATTGAAACATGTAATAATTCTTTTATGAAAGTGTGTTTGTAATTTATTATGAGGCTAATTATTACTACCTCCCATTTATTACGCCATACTGTGTGCCATTCATCCGTAGGTCTTATCTAATTTAACTCTACAGTCACTCTAGGAAGCAGGTATTGTAATTTTGATTTTTTTTAATAAATGAGTTAGCTAGGATCGCCTGGGTGGCTCAGTCCATTACCCATCTGCCTTTGGCTCAGGTCATGATCCCAGGGTCCTGGGATTGAGCCCCACATCCAGCTACCTGCCCAGCAGAGAGCCTGCTTCTCCCTCTCCCTCTTCCTTCCATTCCTCCTGTCCCCTGCTTGTGTTTTCTCTCTTTTTCTCTCTCTAATAATAAAATCATAAAAACAAAAACAAATGAGCTAACTGAGGCTCAGGGAGGTTACGTTAATTAACCAGTAAGCTTAGGCTAACCAGGAGCCAGGTTTCAAAAAGTCTCTGCCCTGAGCCCAACTACTTAGGAATTGCATTATAAAAAAACAACAGACAAACGAACTAACAAACAAACAACAACAACAAAAAAAACCCAAACTGCTTTCAGGTGATGCAGGGGGCCCACATTTTCCATATATAACATGTAAATAAAGGGCATCCGGGAATACCATCGGAACCTGCCAAGTAATGACAGAGAGGAGACACTAGCAAGTATTTTAATCCCTGATTGTATTTGAAATTTGCCAACTACAAAATAAATATCAAAGGCAGCTGCAGCAGCCAGATGTGTTCTGTTTCTTCACCTGTGAGCCTGTTCCTGCCCGGGAAGAATGGAGCAACGTCTGGACTAAAAGGCTGTCTCTGTGGTCCATTCACTCGTTGGCCTTTGTACAAACATTGCCAGCAGTACATCACTTAGGATGGAGTGCAGCCGAGTTTCCTATAACGGGAACATCAATCAATTAAAACCGGAGTAAGCCGGCAAACACATTGCACTGAGATCACCAGCGAGTAATCATCACACAGATCATCAGATACGAACGCTTCTTGACAAAAAAAGAAACAGAAAAGCAGACCTGCTGAGTTGATGACTGAAGGGGCAAGGCCTTGTTGTGACCACCTGTTACCTACTGGTATACTAGAATCTTCTCTGCCTTTTGGTTTCATTAGTCACATTATAACCATAACTCATAGAATGAATTTTTAAATTAATGGCTGAATGACTGGTGAGATTTTTATCCTTTTAGCTCCTTTTATTTTAAGGCAGGATTTTTCCCTTGTATTTTTAACTTGCTAGACGTATTATTTGATGATTTGAACTGAAATGATTTGCCCTACATCTGTTATCTCCCAAAGTAGTCAAATCAGTAATACCTATATACGTCCAACTCGCATAGTTATAAAAACATTTATCTCGTTGGCAAATCTTTGTAATGTACCTAGTATAAGAACCAGTATGTCTTGAGTCCTATTTGTCAAGCACTATTCAAAATTATTCCTTTAACATATAGCTCACAGAGAGGTTAAGGAACCCGCCCGATATCACACAGTAAGTGGTACCTGAAGTATGAATCTAGGCAGTAGGACTCCAGATCCTACCTTTTGAACCTAGTAATGGGTGATAACATGACAGTTATACATTTGGAATATCATCGTATCTCAAATGTTCATTTGGCCATTTAATGACTTTTTAAAACTGTTAACAGTTTTGAAAGCATGAGTGAAATCATTTTATATTAAGACAATGTCAGTGCTGCTGTTTTAAAGAAATTATATGTTTGGGTCTAAATTTTATGTTTAAAAAACATCACCCTAAGACCCTCTGAGCCTTTTTCAAAAGTAGAGAAGAGAGGAAGGAAGAAAGATTTTGCTGTAGTTACTCTCTTCTTTAGTATGACAGAAAAACATGAATTTCATTACAATGGAAACTCACCTGCCTCCAGATGCCAAGGTTGTCTCAATTACTGAGCAATTGTAGGTGAAATAGACTTGCTGGAAAGTTTCTTCATGGGCATCTAATCCTGATCAAAAATAACAGCATCTCTAATTGCTCCAAAAATGCCCTACGCCAAAGAGAAACAGGGAAAATATTGGAAACACTTTACAGTGTCCAAAGCATCATTTCTTGCATTGATGGGAGTGGGAGCAGCAAAATGTCAACTGACTAAGGTTCAGAATTTAGACAGGAGTATTTCATTTTTGAGAGTTGCAAAGCCAACACAGATTATCTAACCAAAATTAGGCACCAAAAAACAAAAACAAAAGGAAATTTATTGAGTCATGGAACTAAAAATTCTGTAAATGTCTGATTTTAGGCAACATTAGATTCAGATATTTTTTAAAAAAAGTCATCAGAAATCTCTCTCAGCCGTACTTCTATGTTAGCTATATTTTCAGAACATTGTCCATGGAATCAAGGAATAACATCGCCCATAAGTGAATGATAGTTTGACCCAAAGAAGGCGGGATGAAACATCAGATGCTAGAGTGCTGTGATTCTTTGATTGATGACAGTTTTATTTCATGGGATCTGTGGTCATCAATGTTCGATACTCTCCCCTTCTCAGCAAACTTGCTATAGAAGTGCCTTTCTATGGTCTTACCACAGTCACCATTGAGTTCTTTCATGCCATTGGCACTGGGATAAACATGGTCCCCCAACCCAGAATCTTAGTGTCATCTGTCCTTCCCACCAAGCCCCTTACTTCTTAAAATATTTTTCCCATCAATCCATTTATCTCTGTTACTGGTCTCTCATTTAGATAAAAACAATGGTGTTAAAATTTTTTCCCTGACCCATGGCTTCTCCCTTTAAATCCATCTCTATGCTATTGTCAGTGTAATCTGTTTAAAACATAAATACTGCCATACCACCTCCTTGTTTTAAAATCGTCAAGGGCTTTCCAAATGTTGTCAGAATAATCTCCAAGGGCCTTTGCCTGTACATGGATAGCATGACCTTCTCTAATTTTGCTGCTTGAAATGGTAGCTACCAGCTACACGTGACCATTTAAATTGAAATTAATTAAAATTAAATAAAATTAAAAATTAATTTCTTCAGCTTGCTAACCACATTTCAAGTGCTCAGTAGCCACATGTGTCTAGTGGTTATGTGTCAGACGGTACAAATACAGAATATTTTCATCATTGTAAAAAATTCTAATAGAATATAAAACATTGCTGTTCTGTGGTCTCATGTCTGTTTACTATACAACTGTTTTCTCACAATAATGCTGAAGCACTTGTAGTATCTGAGTGAATCATGCATATTCATGTTTCTATAGCTTTGCTCATTGTAGTTCTTCTGTCTGGAATGCACTTAATAACCACTACACATTCTTTAAGACCGGCTAAGATGTTGCCTTCCTGAGGAAGACAACTCTGAACTCTGGTGTTCAGCTACGTGGTTTTAAGACATTCTGTCCCTATTTGTACCTGTGATGATACTATTGCCTGCTTTGTGCCTGACTTCCTATGTGACAGTAAATTTTGAATTCAAAGTTCTGGTTCTTTGTTTTTCTCTCAGCACCAACCACAGTATGTGGCGTGTAAGATGGACCCTAATATATATTTGTTAAAATGGAATAAATCATGAAAAGAGTCAAGGCAATCCTGTTGACTGTTAAGCAAAATAATCATATCAAATTTAAAAATTTTTTTTAATTTTTTTTTTAAGATTTTATTTATTCATTTGACAGACAGAGATCACAAGTAGGCAGAGAGGCAGGCAGAGAGAGAGGGAGAAGCAGGCTCCCCGCCAAGCAGAGAGCCCGATGCGGGGCTCGATCCCAGGACCCTGAGATCATGACCTAAGCCGAAGGCAGTGGCTTAACCCACTGAGCCACCCAGGTGCCCCCAAATTTTAAAATTAATGGAAGTAATAGATATACCTGACTTTTGGCTAGTCTGCTCTAGTATCAACATAACAATAACTCATTTGCAACATTACCCTTCAGTCTCAGTCCATGTTCACGTTGGTTCTCCAGTATCATTACCTACTCAACACAGGGCAAGTCTACAAAATGGGTCAAGGTTCAAGGATGATCTAAGTTGAATGCCTTTTCCAGGAATCATTAGGAAAATTTCATGAACTGCTGAAGGCTTCTTCCAAGTGTCATAAATTGTACACAGTAATTTTACCCACATTATAGATATTATGTCTCTTTTATATGAATCTTTGATGTGTATAGTGTTCACAAAAAGAAGATGACATTAATGACCCTGCTCCTCCAGAGAAAGGACTGACTGGTTTTCATTTGAAACTTGATGACAGAGTAGAAAACCCAGAATTTGAACTTGGAATTATTTTTTCCCTTTGTGTTGAGATTTCTCATCTGCCTTAGGATAGATGGGTGCTCCTTCCATAAAATGATACCCAGGTATTTCTCCTTCCTCTCCCACTTCCAGAGAAACTGGGAAGGAAGTGGTATTCCAGAGTGACTCGGCACAGCTGTCCCATGAGCCTCGGTCAGTTTGACACAACGTGGAACCTGATATGCCAGCAATACAGTTAAACATTTTGCATGTCAATCTTTAGATTGCATCTAAATCTTTTATTCTTGACATTTAGCATCATTCTGTTCCTGTAAAGGTTGTTGCCTTTTTTTTGCAATGACTTTCTGACCTGTCTTTAAAGTCAGCACTCCAATCAGTCTACACTGACGTACAGAGAATGGTGACATATTGACTTTTACAAGAGATGAATCAAAAGGTGACACAACATGAATAGATAGAAGCTTAGCACTGAATTTTCCATATAAATGAAAGTGTCAACTAAACAAAGAAAATGCTTCTCTTTTTACATAGTCAGTGTGGATGCTCTGTTCACATAATACATATTTGAGTAATAACTGCATAGGCCTGGTGTTCTGGTGAAATTGTGGGTATTCAGTTTTTAAATGTAAAGTTGAACTTTACTCTTCAAATAACCATGTAGTTGGAAAACTTCATCTGTGAACTGATGAATGCATTAAGACCTTAGAAATTTTTAACAAATAGCAAAATATGGATAATTAAAGTTACTTTGTCTTTAGGTCTTTCTTTCTTCTTGATCTTTAGTGTCCTGACATTCCCATTATATATCTAGTATTTCTTCATCCCACATAGCTCTAGAATTAGACACCCATTCTGTTGTGAAATTCTATTTCACGTTTTACTCTGCAGAACCCCTTGACTGTTGTAAGCTTTCTCTGGATCTTCTTTTCAAGATCCAGGACTCTTACACCAATCAATAGTTTGTTAATATTAATTATAATCACTTTAATGTTAGAACAATTTATTGGGCATTCATTTGATGTCAGTCACTATGCTTTGAGATGAATCTGGATTATCTACAGTAATTCTCAGTATAATTCTATAAAGAAAATACTTAACTGTATTTATCCCCATTGTAGACCAAAAACAACAACAACAACAAACAAAACAAAAAACTGAACAAAGAAAGAATATTTAAGTATCATGTCCAAGGTCGCTCATCTTGCAAAGCACTCAAGACTAGGATTGTCTAATTCCAAAATTCACTTCCCTAATCATCCCAGCTACTGATGTATTCAAGTTCAGTCTTCTTCCAAATACATGAAAAATATATTTCCATATTATAATAATTAAGAACTTATCAATATATCAATCTTATCTTGAGCATTAGGTGGTAAAATATCACACAAATATTAGCTAATATTAAATATATTTATTTTTATTTGATTCCCTTAATACATTTAGTTATAAATTTTTCTATCTATGAAAACAATATAACAACTAAGAGATATTAAGGGTTAAACATTGTATGAAAGTAGGTGACTTTTTTAAAGATTAATTGCTCACTGAAAAGGAAGGCATAAGTATGATACTGAGAAGTCATATTACTTAAGAGAGAGAGGATTGTTTTATGATAGGCTCTTTATGACCATTGAAATAATTAGTACATTTTCAGGTAACACACACAATGAAAATATCTTCATTTAGTGTCCCTGAAGAAGACTTTACCAAAAGCTACACCCTATATGAATACTTTGTGACAACCAAACCTACAAAAAGGCTGGAGAGAAGAGAAAACAATGGATAAGAAATGCAAACAAACTTGTGAAAGAAAGAAAATAAACTGAAGTGTGGTAACTGAATTAGCAAGGTAAAATAAGTGAGAACTTAAAACCTACAGGATATGGAGCTAAGACATGGAAGTAAAGCCAGGAGAGAACTGGTTTCAAGAACATTACACCAGGGGTGCCTGGGTGTCTCAGTGGGTTAAGCCTCTGCCTTTGGCTTGGGTCATGATCCCAGGGTCTTGGGATCGAGCCCTGCATTGGGCTCTCTGCTGGGCGGGGAACCTGCTTTCCCCTCTCTCTGTCTCTGCCTACTTGTGACCTCTGTCTGTCAAATAAATAAATAAAATCTTAAAAAAAAAAAAAAAGAATATTATACTAGTGATGGGCCATGTGATCCTCTCCACACTCTATGTGCCACAAGGTTATGATGGTCCATCTAACCTCTACCCAACAGGAAGCAGGATGTATAGTTTCTGGAGATACTAACATAGACTCCTTGTCTGAGGACACCACGTACCGTGGAAGCCAGAGTGAAGCAGGGGGTCAGAAGAGCGAGGATAGTAGGATCCTGAGGAGTCTCAATGCCAAACCATAAGACCCTGCTCCCAGGACACTGGAAAAAGGTTAATGGTCTTCCTTTTAATATAAGCATTAACATAATTGAAAATTAGAGAATGTTTCTCTCAAAGAACTCCCTAGTCCTAGAAAAACAACCTTCCTATATTATCATTGAGGGCTAGCAGATCATGCAGCAATTCAGTTGTGAAGCCCACCAAACCATGAACCAACCAATACACACTAACCTCCAACATTTTAATCATGTTTTCCTTGTTTTGTTCTTAAATATTCACAGGTCTGCAATCATGTCCAGAGAATTAAGAAAAATCTCCAACGTGAGAATGAATAGAGTTAAGGACAAACTACCAGAAAAAAGGAAGGCAAAAACAAACATAATTATGTGAGACAAGATGTTTCCAAAAGCTGAAATTAACATCCTCACATAAGTAAGGAAAAGTCAGAATGAGATAGAGTGAGGAGAAAGAGAGAAAGTAAGACAGAAAGAGTCAGAGAATAAAAGATAGCTCTTGTGACATAAAAGTTGGATAATCAAAAATTAAAGACTAAAGTTGAATAATAGTTTAGGAATAGCCTAGAAAGCAGAAAGACAAAAGGTGGGCTCAGTGGGTTGAGCCTCTACCTTTGGTTCAGGTCATGGTCTCAGGGTCTTAGGATCGAGCCCCACATTGGGCTCTCTGCTTAGTAGAGAGCGTGCTTCCCCTCTCTCTCTGCCTACCTTTCAGCCTACTTGTGATCTCTCTCTCTGTGTCAAATAAATAATTTAAATAAAATCTTAAAAAAAAAAGACAGAAGGCAGTGGGACAATATGAGAAAGATGAGTTCAAGAGATACAGCATTTGAGGGATAGAAATTATAGTAGAGGAAATGAGAAAGGAAAAAAATATATACATATATATATGTATACATATATATATATCAAGTGCTCCAGAACTAAAGGACTGATTGGATTAGCCAATAATAAGCCCACATCATGAAAATTTCATAATTCCAGGGATAAAGGAAAGAGTCTAAATATTTGCTGCTATGGACTGAATTGGATACCTTTAAAATTTATGTTAAAGCCCTAACCCCCAATTTGACTATCTTTGGATTAAAGCAATAATTAAGGTTAAATGAGGTTATAAGTGTGGGGTTCTGACCTCACAGGATTAGTGTCCTTACAGTAAGAGTTACCAGAAAGCTCCCTCTTTCTCTCTCTCTCTCTCTCTGCTCTGTGAAGACAGGGCAAGGACACAGCTGTCTGCAAGTCAAGAAGAGAGCTCTCATCAGAAAGGTGAGATCAAGGTGGGTACCTTGATCTTAGACTTCACAGTCTCCAGAGCCGTGAGAGATAAATTTCTGTTGTTCAAGCCAGTCAGCCTATGCTATTTTGTTTAGCAGCCTGAACATTCAAATACACTTTCACAGAGGGAAAAATCATATACATAGGATCAGAATCAGAATTGCTCTGGACTTTCAAGGGTATCAGTGGATGCCAGAAGACGATAGATCAAAATGACTTTGAACCTAGAATCATATAATCAACTAAATTCTTAATCAATTGTTTCGACATTTTATATAAATATTGAAGACATGCACAAAGAGAAACCAGGAAAATCTCATGTGCCCATCTCCCCCTTTTAGGAAACAGCTGAAAAGTGAGTGTCAGAAAAACAAAAGAATGAAACAAGAAAGGAAGGACATGGGATACAGGAAATATGCAATCCATCATAAGAGAGAAACAAAGACAAGTCCCAAAGTAACAATTCCAGAATTGCCCCAGTGTGGAAAACTATTCAAACTGAAGCATCTATAAGTGGATATCCAGGAAGAAAGTCTCCAGCAAAGGAAGAAATACATTATTTGTCTTGAATATTTGAAAAGAATTATTTATAACCATGTAATGTATCTACTGGAGAATTGAGGGTTGGGGGGGTCACCAATTAATGCATAGTATACCCAGCAAATAAAATAAAAAAGAGATGATTATTAATCCAGGTTTAAATAAAGGTATCACGTAAAAAAGAAACATAATAATAGGTTGCTGATTTGCCCAACAGAGAATGCTAATTCTGTAGATGTAAAAATGCCCTGACAATTGAGTAGATAGTTGTGATATAGAGCTTGCAAGAAGTACTGGGCAGAGAAAGCGGACAGGGTGGTTTAAAGATGATAAATCTTGGGATGCCTGGGTGGCTCAGTTGGTTAAGCCACTGCCTTCAGCTCAGGTCATGATCCCAGTGTCCTGGGATCGAGTCCCGCATCAGGCCCTCCGCTCAGTGGGAGCCTGCTTCTCTTTCTGCCTCTGCCTGCTTGCGTGCTTGTGCTCTCTCTCTATGACAAATAAATAAATAAAAATCTTAAAAAAAAAAAAGATGATAAATCTTTACCTGTGAAAGAGAAGGGAAATACACTACCTTTAATATAAAATAAATCAATTTAAAAATGGACATATTATTAAGATGTTCATTATTTAGAAATGTGGAGATATATACAGATACAGGTATAGATGCAGATATAGATGTAGACATAGATTAGAATAAGCGTGTAGAAAGCACAAGATATTTGCCTTTGAGAAATGGCTCAGTGAAGGGAAGTTTGGGCAGGAAATCCTTGTGGTTTTTTTGTTTTGGTTTGGTTTTTGGCGTTTTAAGGATATTATTCATTTATTTGACAGAGAGAGAGAGCGAGAGCGCGCAAGCACGAGCAGGGGGAGCAGCAGGAAGGGAAGAAACAGGTTACCCGCTGAGCAGGGAGCCTGATACGGAACTCGATCCCATGACCCTGGGATCATAACCCAAGCCAAAGGCACCCAATTAACCAACTGAGCCACCCAAGTACCCCAGGAAACCCTTATTTTTTATCTGTTTTATTTTCACCATTTAAAATCTCTCATAGCATTGTTCTTTTGAAGTACATGCATGCATAAGTTTCATGAAGGAAATTTTAATTAAGAAGTGTTGTATAAGAAGCAATCGGTGGAAGGCTGTGGTAAAGAGTACTATTGTTTACAAATATTTGCTTCACCTCTCTGCTTTTGACCTTAAATTTGAACATGATACTCGCTTTGACAGATGACTATTTCAGAACCAACATGTGGTTTCCTTTCTTTCTCTTCTGTCATGACATGTAACGATGTTCCAGCTTAAGTTTGCTCTGTTAGCCTGGGTCCCAGAGTAAGTGGATATGAAGCAAATAATGGACCTCTGTCATTTTAGGTTTAGGGTTTTGTTGCCATAGAAAAACCAAAATTTATTCTGACCAATGTGGGGATGAAGTAGGAATTCATCAAATATTAACTAAAACAATGACTGGGGTTGTAATTGAAGGGAAGCAAGTGATTAATTAATATTTGAGGATTTTGTCATATAAGTTTATGTTATTTGTAGACATTGTAACTTTCCATTTCTGGTAGAGGTTATACTGTGCCTCTTCCTATTTCTAACAAATTCATACCACAGTCCACACAAAGAAATTATTTTAAGAGGTAAATTTTAAGTTGAATCAGGCACTTTGAGTCTATACCTTATTACAGATCTGTGATTCTACTATCTGAACATCCTCAATCATTTCAAGTTTCCTCAGATTTTCAGTTAATTGCCTAATTTTTCATTGTATTTCAAGATATTTCCTTTTGGGTAGTAAAAGGATGACTCCTATTTTCTCTTGCGTCTTTGTTTTCTACATTCATTAAGAAACATGAGCTTACTGTCCAGCTTATCAATTTAACTATTGCTTAATTAACTATAGAGTATAGTTTGAATAACATGTGGTATTGACATTTGGAGTGTTTTCAAGTAATTTGTAAATGTGCTTAAGGCAAGGACTGTAAATTCTAATTTCTGTTTGGGTCTCACAGTTTCAAACACAATTGGTAGAAAAGAAATAGGCACTTAATAAATGTTTGCTTTATAGACTGCACCTGAATCTCCACATCGTACATGGGAATTCATATTCTTTACCCATAAAATGCCATCTTTAAATTATATTATCACCTGTCTTGTGAATTATCCCTAGATTGACTCACCCTTTTTCCCAGCATAAAGCTGAGTCATCTGACTTCATCACGTGATGCGACTTGGGAATGGAAACTAGTTTTAACACAAACCCAAGCAGAATATAAATATGAAAGTAATTTCCTGTAACTGCTACATCCCAAGGCTAAATGTCAATGACTTATTATTTTCCAGGCAGGCACCTTATCTCAGCCACATTTCCTTTTGTTAATTTATAGATTATAAAATTTTAGTGGGAAAAGGAGCAATAGAGAGCATTTAATCCAGCACCTCATTTTGTGAGTGAGGTGACAGGGTGTGCCCAAAGACACATAACACAGGCCAAAGGACTGGAGCAGGTATCATCCACCCCCAGTACATAACTGTCTCACCCATGACAATATATACAGTCCCCGAGAGGTGGATAACATTTCTTAGGTTGCTATTTTTTGTATGTCATGGCCCAGCCTAGCAGTAATCATGAAACACAGCAAACAGGAATCATGTAGTAACTAAAGCAATGACTGGGGTATGTTTTGAAGGTAAGCAAGTCATTAATTAATGTTTGAGAATTGTTATCATGTTTGCTGGACTTAGCCTATACAGTGTTATAGAAAAAATATGTGTAGTAATTTAGTCAGGTAGCTGAATGCTCCTGTGTATAGGAAATGCCGGAGGCTGGGCAGCAACATCACGGAATTTTATTTCCAAATCTAGTCCTACCGAATTTCCTTTCTGTGTCCCCTTCCCAGTTTCTAGAAGAAGAGAATAAAAAAGGTAAACTACACTGATCACAATTATCTGTTCAGGAAGGGGGGGGGCCCTAAAATTACTCAAATCAACAATTGCAATGAGGTAGTCCATATTACTAACCTAATTTTAAGACTCATTAATTAAAGTCTTTGAATATTTAAATTTCATGAAGGTTATAAAGTATTGAACTTCATTAGCTAATTGACTTAGTATTTATGGCATGCTGTTACTCATACAGAAATTCAGTATTTATCACATTTATTTTTCCTTACTTACTGTCAAATTTTAATGAATCTCACATCCTATTGTTAGACTTGGTCCCATTTGGAAAGGGTGGGGGTGGGTGCTATCTTTTATTCCTTTAATTAATCTCTTTCCTGAGGTTCATTAGCTGGGAATTCTTTCCTGTTAGATCAATGGCAAAATAATAATCTGTAGTCGTTTTGCCTTGAGCAATAATCCAAACATCCCTCTTGGAAATGATCCATTGTGCCCACTGGAAACTTTGAGCAGTAGTTTTAATTGCATGTCCATTAGATTTTGTTGTTGCTGAGCCTTGTTTTGATGCCCCAGACGGTAGAGAAACAATTTAGCATATGTGACATCGCTGGCTGCCCGACTGGCAGCGCTGCCTGCGTTAGCGCCCTTGCTCTCTCCATACAGGTTTAATAATCAGGGAAAGCATGTTAACTCTTTAATAATTGAACATGTGCTTAATATTTAAACAGCCTGATCCTTCCAGTTGTTAAACTAATATTAAAGGAGGATGGAAGCAGGCTACATACTGGCAACTGTCCATCCTACAAACACCTTTTGAAGTTCAGGAGAGGGTGGGGAGTGGGAGGGGGGTGTTGATGGGGGTGGGCTGTGGAGACCTCCCAGGTCCGGCCCCAGGGCGTTACTCCCAATACCAGAACCAAAGGCAATGCAGAAACTCGCTTTTTATGAGAAACCTATATGGGAAAAACCATAGATAATTAATGATTTTTGTCATCTCCCGTTTTATTGATTTAGTCTTTCCTTGCGGCTCTTGAATGCAGGAATGGTTTTCCTGAAAATGAAAAAGACATTAGGATACTGTTTACCTCAGACGACGTGTTGGGAATTGTTTCACCTCGAACAAATGTTCGAAATGCAAAGGAGATAATCATTTACTTAAATATTTGTTATCCCAAAGTCTTCCTTTATCGTCCTCAGTGACCTAAGAATTATTTTGAGGGATTGGGGGAAGTAGTTATACTCCCGTGGACAGTGTTCTGAGCCCGAGACTTCGCATTAGTGGCCCCGCCCCACCTTCCAACTGACCTTGTAAATTCTAGTTACTCTAGAGATCCTCAACTGACTCAATGACGAGGTATTTTGTAGTGTAACGCTTAATTCCACCTATTTCATGAAGAAATGTGACTACTTTTGCTGAAGCCTACTCCTAATTGATTATAAATCACAGCCTTAAAAACATTTTAAATTTCTTCCTAAGATACCTGTTCTTGACATTTCCGTTGTCATGTCTGTTTTTTACAAAGACCAAGGTGACTTTTAAGTTAATTTTATTTGATTCAGGCCCTAACTCTTCCACTAAGGATTTTAGGTGACCATCATGCAACTTACAAGCTCCAGATGGCCTTGAATTTTCATAGTATGGTTTCTCTTTAATTTTGCATGAGGGAATTAAAACGACTGTTTTGTTCTTGATAGGCATTTCAACTCAATCTTTGGGGAAAAAATACAGAATTTTAAATTTTAAAAACAAGTAAAGATAGAAGCTTGGGCTCAAACCCAGAAAATCAGATTTATTAAGTGCTGGGTAAGGTTCCATGATATATATCTATCTATATATATAGATGTATATATATATTTTCCTTCAAGTGATTCTACTGCCTACCATTATTTCAGAGCCGCTGTTAACAGATTAACTGTTGGAGATTAATTTCATCTTTAATTTTTCTCTTTTCTTAATCATGTGGATAGGAAAATATAAATGATGAAACAAATATTTCATGAACAGAATGAGACAGCAGAGGTCTTGAGAACGTTAACCTATCATTAAAGTCAGATAAGATAGATAAGATTTATTAAGTGCTAGGACCACGTGAGCCATGACCATTCTCTTTTCCTTCCATCTTCATTTAGGGCACATTGCTGTAGACTGTAATGTCTGACTTTGTTTCTTGGTAATCCTTTTTAATATTGTAGCATTTCAGGACTATCCCATCAAAAAAGGCTTCCTTATATTTTCCCAAATCCCTCATGTATATATATATGCCCCTTATTTCTCTTGTCATCACTGAAGCAAGAGAAAAGCTATTTTTCACTACTAGATTTTACTTTAATGAAGTTGCACCTCTGACTTCCCTCCTAGAGAAGACGTACAATTTATCTGAGGATACAAAATCCATATACGAAATTTATTTTTTTCTGCAATCCCAAAAATGTATTTATGTTTTGATACTTCTCTTAGGTAATCAGAATGAAAATTTCCTAGAGAAAGATCATCATTTAAGTGGCTGGAGGAGAAAATACTTTGTATCTGTGAAGATATAGTGAGGAGAATTTGATAAAATACATTCTCGCTTTTCTAAGTTTTTTTCCCCCTCCCCCTGTTCTTTGCTTAAAACAGGAGACTATTGGTGTTCACTTATGTCAGCTTATCAAGTGATCCTGATTCCATTTTCCTTCAAGTGATTCTACTGCCTACCATTATTCTCTACATATTCTCCCCTTCTGCTGTGTAAATTTGATTCCTCTGAGCTCGAGGATGAGTAAGAGTGGAATAGTGACTAGTCAACATTGCCAACAAACTTATGTAAAGGCATATCTTTGAATGTATTTATTTGCTTTTCCCTTGTACTTTTAATGCCACCCTTTCCTGAATTCTGTTAGATTATCCATTGCCTGCATGGAAAAGGGATTGCTAGAGCACAAATGAGAAAGAAAAATTCAGCATTCACCTTTCGAATTCCAAACTAGGCCCTCAGGCTCATTCAGCGGATAATTTTAGCAAAACAAGGCTTTTAATTTGTCAGATCCTGGCTCTCTAAAATGAATGAACAAACTTACATCTATATTGATATAGAGTGGGAATATAATGTGGAGAAAACCTTTTGTTTTACGGAACCACACAGCAAGATGATCTTACTAGGAGATAAGAAAAGGTAAAATACTAAAATCTATCTAAACTTTGTAACCAAGGTATAAATAAAAACAATAAAAATCCTAATATAAATATTAACATAGTTAAATCTTGACTGACTTTGGCACCTGAGGTGATAATCAGTTTTCCCAAGGCTCATGCCTCTTCTTTCAGGTAGAGGGATATACTCCCAATTGAGACCAGTTTGATCAAAATTAAATATGTGATGTATAGTATAGACTTCTGGGTCAATCGGGTTTGTTTGTTTGTTTGTTTGTTTTTCTAAACACATGGGAAATGTCTTTGCAGATTCATTTGTGTTTATAGTTTCAGCAGTTCCTTCAAGAACATTAATGGTTCTTGAAGCCACTCAGCCAGCCACCATGGGTACTAACAGAAAGCATTTATGTGGCATTTCCTATTTCCTGGTTCCTTTTTTAATTCTGGGAAAGCAAGTCCCAGATGGCTTCAAAATATCCACACGCTGGGAAAATCAAATATACATGAATGCAATTTCTGCATCTTACCCGGGTTGTTGTTTTTTTCCCCTGCTATATGCAAATTGTATGTGATCTAGCTTATGTTATAGAAACATACATGGTGACAGAAAAGACACACATACACATACATAAACACATATCTACATATACAGTAGACACATATGTCAGTCACATATGTCCTACAAGAAGCAGATGCCCCATTTAAGGCATTCACTGGAGAAAGGGAGAAGGAGGCAGAGAGAGTCTTTTGATCACCATGCAGGTCTGACTTCTGTGAAGCAGAAAGTGGAGGAAGCATGGAGTAGGAAGAGACTCAAGCCACAGCTGAGGTCTGAGAAATTCTTTGCCAGAACAATGGGGAGTCCTTAAGCGAGTTGCCTGATGGCAGAATCTTCTACTGAGCAGAAGAAGGTTGGCATTTGAACTCCTGCCCTCCCAGGTCATTGTCTGGTAGAAGCACCCCACCCCAAGAAGCCTAGGAGTCCGCCCTGACTGAAGTGAGCCTCAAGCTCACAGACGGCTGTGCTCCCCACGGTGGTTCTCCTCAGAGAGATCACAGTGGCACAATCCATGGTTTCCTCAACACATGTACTCTTTTCCCCACAACCTACCCCATGCTTTTTGCCCAAATCAAGAAAAAACTCTGAGGTAGCAGGATACAAGGATTATTAATAACCACTACATTGAAAAACAGATTGAAGAGAACATTTCTTGCTAGATGAATTAAGAGAAGGGGGAATATAAAGACAGTGCTTGTAGGACCTCTTGGATCTGGAGAAACCAAGTTGAAACCAATCAAGTCTTGCTTGCAAGAGCAACCAATTCCAAAACTGGACTCAGTGATGACAACAGGACCTGAGCCTATTGCAAAAATCCACCCATCACAATTTTAATGAATTCTATACATTGCCCCAGCAGAAGAGTTCTGTTGGTCACACTTGACCTTGGATTCTGAGAAGGGAATCCCTGTAATAGCAGCTTGATTTTTTATTTTTTAGTAAAAAACACTGTCCCTGTACTATCTTTATAGACTCTACAACACCAAAATATTGGGCAACCACTCAATGACCTAGGACACTTGCAAAAAAATGACCTTTTTTTTTTCTTTTTAAAGATTTATTTATCTGAGTGGAGGCACAGAGGGAGAGAGAGAATTCGAAGCAGACTCTCCACTGAGCATGGAACCTGACATGGAGCTTGATCTCATAACCCAAGAGATCATGACCTGAGCCAAAATCACAAGTCAGACATTTAACTGACCACCCTAACCAAGCACCCTGCCATAAAGTATTTTAGATTCATGGGTTTTGGTGGGGGCTAGGAGGAGCATTGGCATAAAAAGAAAATACATCCCACCTCAAATAAACCCTTTACCTTGGTGGACTTGAACAAGAAATGCCTTGACATTCCTCTCTGTATTACTCTTTTTCACTGGTGAGTCCCTTAGAAAGTAGTAAGCCAAACCCCCTATTTCTGAATATCTGTTCCACACATGATGCCATTAGTGACCACTTGCTGCCACATAAAGACATAAGCAGCATGTCTTTTTACAAATAGCCCTCCCAAGAACACTGTGCTATGGTCATATTCATAGAACAATAGTTTTCTATGGAGTCTGAGTGTATTTTTCTCTAAAATCAAGCACCTGCCCTATGTTTAGCCCTCACAGTCTGTACCGAAGTAATAAATAAATGGCCTCGGGGCCACATTCAATCTTCACATAGCTTTGGTTTGGCTCTCCTGGTATGTTTTTAAGGAATGAGTCACATCAAGGAGTACTAGTAATGCTGGTCTAATTTTCCCGCTAGGTGACCATGAGTTGAAGTGGCAAAGGGGGCAGCTAGTCCCACTGAATTGAACACACACATCTGTTACACTCATTTATGTTAACTGCCTTGTCTGTCCTTCTAGGTATTTGTGTCTAAGAAGTAATCAGAAGTGTGTAATCCAAAAGAGGCTGCATCTTCCCTCCGTTTTCCCAGCAGTTTGTCCTTCATAATTATATTTGGATTGAGTTAGATATTAAAGATTACATTCTCTGAGCACACATCCTTGCGAAAACTGGTCACAGATGCTCTGCATAGTGGGAATACTCTAATATTTAAATCTGTCTGCACACTGGAGATAACTTACACATATCTAATTGAGTGTTTATGGCATTAGACATCTTTTACAAAGTTCTTAGTTTAGTGGATGAATAAGAACCAAATATTCTATGGGCAAACACATTTACAACTATTTTCAACCTTATTCTGGTAATGCAGTGAAAGAAGCAAACCCCTAAACTACCTTGTTTTTAAAGAGAAGGTTGATATTTGTATGTATTTGTTGTTGGTTTTTGTCACCAGTAACCAATGAAAAATACACTGGAAGTTTTAAGAAAGTGACGTACCCAAAAGTCAGTTAAGATGCAGCTGCCACTCCAATCTCCAATTTAATTTTACCTTCATCCCCATTTAGCATCAAATCCTGGGAATCTTCAGTTCAGACACCTTTGCAGGTGCTACACATAACTAACCTTTCAATAAGATTAACTGCCAGACTGTGACATTTGATGTGTGATAAAGCAAGGCTTTGTGAATTTTAAATGATTCTGCAGATGAAGTTGAGATACAATAAAGCATTCTTAAAATGTAATGTAGGGACCTGCCACTAGCACACGTTAATTCCAGGAACTTTTTAAAGATATAAACATGAAAGAGTTAATCATTTCATGGGATGCCTTAAATGAAAGGCCTCACATAGATAGGGTAACTTCAACTGCCATTGTTACTGTGGTATATTCCATAACGAACACCTACTGAGAAAGAGCAACAAATGGTACAATAATCTTCCTTTACATGCTAAAAAGGTAATAACAGTAATCGATGTAGCAAATACTGATTGAATATACTTTGTGCTATATGTATATTAATTCCATCCTCACAATTACCTAATCATCAGATACTTTGAAATTTTCATTTTAGAGATGAACAATCTGAGACCCAACGTCATTAAAAGAGTGCTCGAGGAAGTCTCATCCAGCCTGTCCCTCTGATTCCAGCATCGATCTCTTTAAGCCCAGGATAAATTGTTTCCTAAATTTTCCTGATATAAAAAAGAAATCTTCTCCACAGGTTCTGATTCAGTATTGTGGAGTTGGCTTGGGGATCGAGATTAGCACAGGCAATCTGGAAATCATTGACCACCTAGCTAATAAGTTTACTTCTGGAAAGCTGATCCCAACACTCACGGCCACATGAAGCAGGATTAAGCAGAATTATCAGTGCTGCAAACTACATCAGTGATATAGAGACATATGTTGGCCAATACTGTATTTAATTTTTAAAAATCTGTTTATAATGAAATTGGGTCTCATTTCATTTCATCTTCTAAATTCTGAAATAACTCATGTAAGATAGGCTTTTCAAAATTTTCGTAGAGATCACTTTGAAGTCATCTGAGCTTGATAGTTTTTCAAGACAGAAACTTTAGACCACTACTTCAGTGTCTTTTATAGATTTTTATTTGTTTAAGATTTTATTTGGGGGGTGGTTAAATATAACATTTTATGGTTTTCAAGAAAGTTGTTCATTTATTCCAGGTGTTAAAGTGTATTAGTGTGCAATTATTTATAATATTTAAAATTTTAAATCTATACCTTGTTTTCTGCTCTTTTTCCCGTTCTGCACAGTACATGCATCTTTTTTCTCTTTTTCCTTGCTAAGTTATGTCCAAGGTTTGTCTATACTATAGTTATTTCTATTGTTGTTATTGTAAGCTAAGATATTAATTTTTGCTTTTATTGTTTTTAATATTTCAACTTTAAATTTTATTTTTTAAAATAAACCTGTTGTTTCCTTCCCTGTTTTCCCCGCAGGTTTAAAAATTGAAAATTTAATACATTTACTAATTGAAAATGAAAAGATTCAGACTTTTTTCTGTGAAGTGTATTTAAAATATATTTTTCTGTAGAGTGTGTTTTCTCTCTTTACGCCAAGAATTATTTTAAAATATAATTTAAACAAATTTCCATATCTAATTTTATTTGTTATTAATTTGTTATTTGTTTCTAATTTTATTGCAATGTAGTAAAAGGAAACAATCAGTGTAGAGATTTTTGTTGGTGTTTTGTTTCGTTTTGAGTTTTTAGAATTTACTGAGACTTTCTGTGTGGTTGAGTTAAATTGAAATGCCTGCCTTTTTGTGAATGGGTCCTTAGCAGCATGATGTATTTTCTCTGTTGTATGTAATGATCTCTCTCCCTCTGTCTTTCTGACTATTCACCAAGAATGGTAGCCACATATTAGATGATAAAATTTGTCATGTTATTCATACAGTCTATCTTTGCATATTTTGGTCTGTATGAGGTTCCAAGCAGGATTCATTAATTCTATGAACTATAATTATTGATTTTGTCTTTCTCAATGTTCTTATATAATTCATGTATCTACTTGGGACAACATTGGGATAGTCATGGTAGTGTGCAGAAGCCAGTTTAAACCATCTCATGAGAACCAGTTATTGTTAATTATTGGGAATGTTGTGAGTGGCTGAACATGATCGTTACTAATTGTTAAATTATATTAATTTATGAATAAATGCATTACAGTAAAAATGAAGGTAATAGCTACTCAAAACTCATACTTTCTGATATATTCTACTACATTTACAAAGGAGGAAAGATACTTTTACACCGTATACATCTGGCAGACACCAACTTATTCAAATGAGCAAACTTAGCATCACCAACAACAGAAGGTACGTCTGGAGTGATGCCAGAGGAAGTTATCAACCCTGAGGTGGAAATGTCTGTGTAGACAAGCTGAACCCAACCACTTCCCCAGGGAGGAGACTTCTACCATTACAGATGAGTTTGTCTGTTTTTGGATATCATGTAAATGGAATCATACAGCACGTACTTGTTTGTGTCTGCCTCTTTTAATCAATGTAGTGATTTTTGAGATGTAGCCATGTCAATTACATGTATCCATACATTGATCCTTTTTTATTGTTGTGTAATGTTCTATTATGTCAATATAACATAACTTTTAATCCATTATCCTGTTAGACATATGTATTTATCCTAATTTGTAATTATTATAAATAAGCTGTCATGAATATTCCTCTATACATCTTTTTTAAATACTTTTTTTTAAAGATTTTATCCATTTATTTGACAGACAGAAATCACAAGTAGGCAGAGAGGCAGGCAGAGAGAGAGAGGAGGAAGCAGGCTCTCTGCCGAGCAGAGAGCCTGATGTGGGGCTCGATCCCAGGACCCTGAGATCATCACCTCAGCTGAAGGCAGAGTCTTTAACCCACTGAGCCACCCAGGTGCCCCTCCTCTACTCATCTTTTTATTGACAAATATTTTCATTTCTCTTGGCCAAATACCTCAGAATTGAATTTCTGTGTCATAGGATAGGACAGATAGATGCTTTCCATGTTAAGCTACCAAACAATGGTTTCACCCCTGCGATGCATGAGACCCAAGTTCCTCCTCACCTCCCCCAAATATATTATCAAGGGGTTTTTTTTGCTTTCTGTTTTTGTTTTTGTTTTTGTTTTTTTTTCCAGTTATTCCAGTAGATACAGGGAGTACCTTTTTGTGGTTTTATTTTATTTTATTTATTTATTTATTTATTTGACAGACAGAGATCACAGGTAGGCAGAGAGGCAGGCAGAGAGAGGGGGAAGCAGGCTTCCTGCTGAGCAGAGAGCCCGATGTGGGGCTCGATCCCAGGACCCTGGGATCATGACCTGAGCTGAAGGCAGAGGCTTAACCCACTGAGCCACCCAGGCGACCCCCTTTTTGTGGTTTTATTTTGCATGTCCCTATTGACTAATGATATTGAACCTTTTTTTTTTTTTTTGAGCGTATTGGTTATTCCTGTATCTTCTCTTTTGAACTGTCTGTTCTTTTCTCATTTTTTTTTAAATTAAGGTGCTGTTCTTCTTTTTATTGTTAATTTGAAGGCGTTTCTTAGTTATATAAATATTCCTTTGTTGGATAGATGGACTGGAGTGGAGTCCTTTGTCAGATGTATGTATTAGGATCTTTTTCCCCACCGTGGCTTTTCTATTAATTTTTGTAATGGTAACTTTTGATGAGATCTTCTGTCCTTAAGACATGTCCCAATTGGCCCTAAATTCAGTCTCAGTGTGTAACTTCTCTGTCCAAGCACAAAACCACCACTTTCCCTGAAAGGTTTGGCTCATGCTTTCTATTCCCAGCCCCTTCCACCCTTCTCCCACTACAGGGAATGACATTAAAAATCAAGTTCTGGAAACTACGTGTCCTTATTGTTACTGAATTTCATTTCACCTAGACCTCTCAGGGTAAAGATTACAAAGTATTTTGATTAAAAAAAAAAAAAAATTGGGCGGCGCCTGGGTGGCTCAGTCATTAAGTGTCTGCCTTCACCTCTGGTCATGATCTGGGGGCCTGGGGATCGAGCCCCGCATTGGGCTCCCTGCTCAGCAGGAAGCCTGCTTCTCCCTCTACCACTCCCTGTGCTTGTGTTCCCTCTCTCCTGTCTCTCTCTCTCTCTCTCTCTGTCAAATAAATAAATAAAAATCTTTAAAATTAAAAAAAAATTAAAAATTTTTAAAAACCCACAAATTTGCATATCATAGAAAATTCAATTCTAACAACACAGTTTTTTTTCTCTCTTTCCTGATGCTGGGAAGAAAAAAAAAAAATGGTTCCAAAGCAAAATGATGTACTTATTCATTTGGTCTGTCACTTAATTCATACAAAATACTTTCAAAATTAATATAATCATTCTTTCTACTGACAGTAAACCTCCCCCATTAAATTCACAATTTCTTTTCAAAGAACCTAAGTCTATACTCTGATGAAATGTAACTTGAAATATTCTTTTTTCTTCTGTGTTTATACTATACATATATATATTCATTTACTTTTGTTTGTATTCAATTTTAGGAGCGCCCTATTTTGCATTTGTCTTGATTTTATTTTGTTTTTGAATATGTAAAACATTTACCTGATCCTAAAGTCAACACAATATAAAAAGGTAAACTCCTTAAAGCTTCATTTCCATTTCTATTCCTTCTACATTGTTCCCACTGACCCACCTAGAGGTAACTATTTGAAGTAGATTTTGTGTTATTGTTTCCATGTTTCTTTATAAAATAGGTAACAGGTGTGTATAGCTACACAAACACATATAAACACACATAATAAATTGATTGTATATATATATAATATATACATTTATGTATTTATTATATCACACATAATATATATGTATATATGTGTGTGTGTGTGTATACATAGTCACCTTTTTCTCTATTTTTTCCACAGAAGGCAGCTTACTCTATATACTTCTTTGCATTTTACTTTTACTTTGTTATTCAATATTATGTAATGGGAATCACTCATCAGATTATAGAAATCACTTTTTTAAAAGATTTTATTTATTTATTTGAGATAGAATGAGAGAGTGAGAGAGAGCACAGGCAGGGGGAGCAGCCAACCCAGAGAGAAGCAGACTCCTTCCTGAGCAGGGAGCCTGATACAGGGCTCCATCCCAGGACTCCAGGACCATGACCTGAGCCAAAGGCAGACGCCTAACCGACTGAGCCACCCAGGCACCCCAAGATCACTCGTTTTGTTTACGGCTGCCCAATGTTCTACCATATGTCATATCATGGTTTACTCAACCAGACTTCAATAGAAAGGCATTTAGATTGCTGCAGTATTCTACTATTAAAAGTAATGCATCGGTGGATAACCTTGGAGGAATATTGTTTGCATTTATTCCTTTATTTTTTTATACTGACCAAAATCTTTATTTTAAAAGTGGCATTATTACTATTCTCAGGGTTCAAGAATATCTTGAAAATTATTTCACTCCCATACATGCAGTCAACATCACATGTTAGAAAAAGTAATTGGTATGCCCCTTTGAAGTGTATTTAACATAAAATTCATATATATATTGTGGGTAAAATTGGTCATAGTACTAGAGACTGATTTGCTGTTTAGGATATTTCACATACACAGACAAACATATTCAACTATCCAACAAGGCAGTGCATTTCTTACCTATTTCACTAAGAAATTTTAAACCATGCCACTCAATCCTGTGTAAATCTCTAGCAGGGTTAAACTTGATCCCAAATCTGGTTCTTCAGGAAAGAATTAAAATGATGTGAATATTCCAAAGTAGTAAATAACCATGCTGTGACCAGCTGGGGTACAGCAAGTAAAGAGAGGGAAAGAGAGCAAAAAATACATAAGAGGAATTCAGGGAAGAAGTGTGAATAGTAGATGCAATTAACATACCCTATATCCTGGAGAATAAAACAACTTGTGTGTGTGTGTGTGTGTGTCTTTGATTGTTTTTTTTTTTTTAAAGATTTTATTTATTTATTTGACAGAGAGAAATCACAAGTAGGCAGAGAGGCAGGCAGAGAGAGAGGAGGAAGCAGGCTCCCTGCTGAGCAGAAAGCCCGATGTGGGGCTCGAACCCAGGACCTGGGATCATGACCTGAGCCGAAGGCAGCGGCCTAACCCACTGAGCCACCCAGGCGCCCCTCTTTGATTGTTTTTTAAGATTGATTAAAAATATAGGAATAATTGCTATCAGATATAGCCCATAGTTATACTGCAATAAGATATTTGTTATGAATATTGTACAAAAGCATGTGACAATAAAATTGTTGTAAATGAGTTCAATGATCATTTTATGAGTAAGACAGATTTCACTTAATTTGAGTCCTGCTTGGGGAAAGTCAATAGAAAGACTGTCAAGACAGTAGCCCCTCTTTCAATATATACACCATATTTTTTTCCTATACATGCATACCTATGATAAAATTGAATTTATAAATTAGGTACATTAAGAGATTAACAATAAAAATAATACAATAGAACAGCTTTAACAATATACTGTAATAATTGTTATGTAAATGTGGTCTGTCTGTCAAAATATTTTACTGTACTATACTCATCCTTCTTCTGATGATGTATGAGGATAAAATGCCTATGCGATGAGATGAACTGAGGCAAAGGATATAGGCACTGTGATGTACCATTAGACTGCTATTGACCTGGGGCACCTGGGTGGCTCAGTTGGTTAAGCATCTACCTTTGGCTCAGGTCATGTTCCCAGGGTCCTGAGGTTGAACCCCCAGTCAGTCTCCCTGCTTAGCAGGGAGCCTGCCTCTCCATCTCCTTCTGCTGCTTCCCTTGCTTGTGCTTTCTCTCTCTGTCAAATAAATACTTGGAATCCTTAAAACAAACAATCAAATAAATGAAAAACTACTACTGATTTTCTGATGATATGGCAGGAGGAGGATCATCTAATTCCAGATCATTGTTGACCATGGGTAACAGTATCTACAGGAAGCAAAACCACAGATATGAAGGGACTACTATAATAGGAATTATACATTGAATGGAATTTGTACAGTACGTCTGAGTGTAGATCTCACATCTCAAATTTTTTTGCATACTTGCAAGGGACTACATTTCAATGAGACAATCCACACTGCAAGTCATGGGAAACATCATCTTCTCATCACTAACATTCTAGAGTGAAAACTAAGTAGAAAGCATTGAATGGTAATAATAGAACCAAAGGATAAAAAGGACAGTGAGAGAAAATGTTCATGTATCTAGCCTGACACAATTACATTTAATGATTGAATGAATATTGCTATTAAAGAAGAAGATTCTTACCTTAAAATAACTTATTTTAGTTTTTGAAATTTCCTATTAGGAAATTTTCCTGTACCTTGAGACACTCATGTCACATTTTCTTCTTCCTCTTGATAAAAATGTGAATTCTTATAGTCTAGTTCATATGTTGGAGGGCTACTAGAAAGTTAACGTATTCTTTAATATCTAGAAAGAGATATTTGAATCTCATAACTTTTCATTTGTTGAGGGGCACAAATTAGTACTCAATAATTGTTGGCTCACATTCTAATTTTATTCATCCAGTAAGTGTTAATGTGTATTTACTGTGTAGCAACTCCCATACTAGGTTTTAATATGGAAACTATATAAAAATGTCTGAAAAGCAAGAGCTGAGGTTAAATGTATTGAACTGCAAAAATATGAATAAGGCACACTCTCCATTTCCAGAGTTCCTATAGCCTGAAACAAGAAAGAAAATACACAAAAACATACTTGTAATATTTTAAAACATTGGAGGAGATCATGGAAACCTGAGATTCTGGGTGACCCGTGAGTGGGACCCAGTGAATCAGAGGCTCTTCGCCCACTCCCCTGTCCTTAGAATGTGCATCCCAGTGCTTGCCCTCCACTAGAGGCTGCCCCAGGATGAAGCTTTGCGATAGTAGTGTGTTGTTGAAAACATATGCGGTATATGTGAGTGAACTCATTTAGAGTATATGTATAAACTTAAAATTCCAGCAGGCAGGTGCAGAGATCCACTCTTCCAGCAGCCACAAATCAAACCTCCTATGTTAAGCCCTCTTGCTTATTAAATCTGCCACCTACAACCGAAGTGGTCTGCTTTCTTCTTCAGTCTTTCCTTGCCCTCTGTGTATGGGGGCCAGTTTCAGTTTTCACCCAGGAAGCTCCCGGGGTTTCATACCAATAAACCAGTTATTCTGATACAAATAACAATTATACTTCTGCTAATTATACTTTAATCTATATTCTTGGTTTCAGTTTAAGAGGATGACTAGGAAGATCTTGACCTCAGTTCCTCCCACAGACGCAAGGAATCTACAACTATAGATGGAAAAATTTTCTCTGCAGGAAAAAAAAAAAATCAACTAACTAAGAACTGGCAGAGTGACACATTCACATCAGTCAAATGAGAAGACCAAATCAAAGTGGGCAGGAGAGGCTGGGACACAATGTTGCCATAAATACCACCACAGCACAGCCGCCCACAAGTGAGAGGGAGTCCAAACCAGGACTTACTTCCCTGAAGATGGAAGGCATTGAACCAGACATTGCACATCATCAACTTTTAAGACCTGCACCTGAGAGGAGCCTACATAACATCAGACTTTAAAAATCAGGAGGGCAGCTCCATGAGACCGGCAAGGCTGTGGCAAATTGAGAACTAGCTCATAAAGGGCTGGTGTGCAGCCTCTCTCACTCACCTCAGGGCCCAGGGCAGAAACTGCCCTTTGAAAAGTGCCTGTCCTTATGTGAAAGAGACTCATTTGCGAGTTTTAAAGCCCTGGTCTGGGATATCCTGCAGGACAAAAGGCTGGTGGGAGCCATGTTCCTGCTGTTTCTCTGCATGGTTAAAACTGGTGAGTTCGTTTTTCTTTTCTCCTTTTTTCTTTCCTTTCTTGTTCTTTTTTTCTTTTTTCTTTTCCAGAGGGTGCATGTTTTCCCTGCCTGTTCTGTTGGGCTCTAGAGCACTCGTGTCTCTGCCAGTGTGTGTCAGAGGGAAATTCTACGCACGTCTGGTGTCCTAGTTTTTAATACCTGGTGACCCCGTTTTTGTGCGTTTCCCCAGGGGATGCCCCTTGATTGACTGGCTCTAATGATTAGGGGGCCTTTGTGCTCCTGGTCCCCGGGGACTATCACAGCAGGACAGGCTGTTCTTGGCAGGTTACCAGCCCATGCCACTGTACAGACAACAGACAGATACACATCTTCCAGTTTTTCTAAGAGGCTCTGCGTGTCCTGGAGCTCTGGACCAAAGGGCAGGTTTCAGGTTTGGCACACATCTAGAAGCTACAGGAGGGCTCTCAGATAATATGGGGGGGGGACATCAATTTTGTGCTCTCCCCCTAGCTCACTATAGTTCACAAATATCTCTCAGAAGGAAACTTATACATTCATCTGGAGGCCCAATTTCTGTGACTACTGTCTAGGGGGTACCTCCAGATAGCCGGCTCTTGTAACCCAGAGGGATTAAACTTGTAGTTCCGCTAGACTCTATATATTTCCCTTTTTAAAAGCTGGTGCCTGAAAGTCTGGCTTCCAATTAGACTGTACATGGGTACTGACTGAGATCCTCGCCTGTGGGACTGACCAGTCTTGGCACACACTCCACTACTGGGAGTCACTAAAAATAATATAGGCTTCTTGGACAATCACAGAGATTTGAGAAATAACCAAGAATTAGGGCAGGATTGAAAGATGAGATTCATCTCCTATAGAAGGCCACTCCTTCAAGCCTGGTGGGGGCAGGGTTGCTATTTCATCTAATGCATGGAAACCAAGACAAAGTCAAGCAAAATGAAGAAACAGAGGACTATGTTCCAAATAGAAAACAAGACAAAAATCTTAGGGGCTGGGGAAATCTAATAGAGGTAAGTAGTTTACCTGATTAGGACTTCAAAACTAATCTATATTCTCAGATGAGAAAGACAGAGGTAGAGTCCAAATAAAATGGTGAACCACTCTCTTCTGTAGCACTAAAAGTTTCATTCCTAAAAATTAAACATATGTTTTCAAAACTTTTTTTGTTTCCTATTGTGGTCTTACAAGTTCACATATGGCAAAATATCACCATATTTGGTTCCCAAATGTACATGTGAAGTCAAACTTTGTCACAGAGTATATTTCATGCAATATCTGGAAGTATTTGAAGGTTAAGAGAGTTCAAGGAAACAATTAAATCTCAGGGACCTTTAAATAACAACAGATGTCTAGGAATTTAAACTCTTATCACATGAACTGTTTGTTCACTTGTCCATATATCCTCAACTGGCATTTGTAAAGCTTGTAGTTAATTAGGTCAAAGGAACTTGAAGAGTTTCCTTATTCATACTGAACATCAATTGCAAAAAAGATCCAGAAAGGCACTGAATTACATTAGTGCCATAGTAACTACAGTTGATATTTTTTTTTTAAGATTTTATTTATTTGTCAGAGAGAGAGAGTGATCACAAGTAGGCCAAGAGGCAGGCAGAGGCAGAGGGAGAAACAGGTTCCCTGCCAAGCAAGGAGCCCGATGTGGGACTCGATCCCAGGACGCTGGGATCATGACCTGAGCCGAAGGCAGCCGCTTAACCAACTGAGCCACCCAGGCGTCCCGACAGTTGATATTTTTATATTTAGGTTTGTTGTATTGCTTACAATAAATTTAAAACCAAAGTACTTTTTAATAGAGAAACGGAGATAAAATATGCATATATAAAATCACAAGAGTTAGTCACTGGTCTGAAGTTTTTGAAAAAGGTCTAGAAACAGTGAGGATGTTTTATATGATCTTTCTAACTAGTGTAAAGTAGCCAGAAATAAGAATTTTAAGTCCATAATTCTTAAAAAATAGTACAAATAGATAGCTGTTCCTAAAGGAGAGAAATTCGTGGTTGACCTAAAATCTAGATGAGCATTATTCTGCTCATTTTGGCCCTTTTCCAGTCCATTTTAGTGAACAATAGGTCAAAAATAAAGAGAATTCTTCTAATGAGGTTCTGTTAAGAATTTTCACTCTTGGTTTCTGTGTGCTTGCTCTGTTATGTCAAGGACGTACCCTTCCATTCCTAATTGGCTAAAAGATATTTTAAAGTAGATGCTGAAGTTAATCAAAGCTTTTTCAATATAAATCAAGATAATTTTTTGATTTTAGTCTCTTAATACAAATTTTAAATTAATATAATTTTTCTAAAGTTTAATCATGTTTGCATTTCTTTTTTCTTAAAGATTTTATTTATTTGACAGAGAAAGAGAGAGATCACAAGTAGGCAGAGAGGCAGGCAGAGAGAGAGGGGGAAGCAGGCTCCCCACTGAGCAGAGAGCCCGATGCGGGCCTCGATCCCAGGACCCTGAGATCATGACCTGAGTCGAAGGCAGAGGCTTTAACCCACTGAGCCACCTAGGCACCCCTCATGTTTGCATTTCTTAAACAAATTTAGTAATGGGGTATTTTTAAAAACATGCTGCTATTTTTATTCATGTTTTATTTCTCTTACAAATACAGTATATCTCTGGCTTTCTTTTTTCTGCTGCCTTACCAGATTTGGGGTGTGGCTATACTAATTTACTAGATGAGTACAACACCTTTCTCTCTTTTCTATGCCATTCACCAGTTTAAATGGCATAAGAATTACCCATTCCTCACAGATTTGATAAATTTTGCCTGTAAAACTATCAGGTAACACTTTTTCCCCACTCCATATAGAGGAGAGAGGTACTTCTTGTCCCTACCAACCATGCTTTTAACAGGCTCTTTAGAATATTTTGTGGGAATTAAAGCCTGCTCACTCACTATCCTCCCTTTTAGCGAATTAGAACCACATCAACCCTCTTAGTATCTAGAATGATCAAAATCCTTTTGTGTTGTATATCATTTCCTAAGAAGCTTGATTGTATAAACAACTAATTGAAATTTACACATTGATGACTGCTTACATTTATGATAATAAAAAAAAAAAAGAACGACACTACCTTCACATGAAAGAATAGGTAACTCCAGTGAGATTTGAGGATGTATAAAAAAGTTTGAGATGAAATGGAAAGGTAGAAAGTATTTGGTCAGGAAATGACTGATCACACATAGCTCTAGGGGAAGGTTGTCCTGCTTTCTACTATATAAATGTTGTTGAGTTTTCAATTTTATTTTTATAGCACATCACTAATATTTTCCACTTTGCTCATCTTGCCAAATCTGAATTGTTTCCTCCCCTTCTCTTGTTATTAAGTGAAAATGGAAAGAATATGGGGGGAGGGGGAGTAATGAAAGCCAAAGCAGAAGAAAATGCAACATAACCACCCAAACTCTTGGAGAAAAATTGCAAGAAACAAGTTAAAACAGACAAGGAAGATTTTATTCAGGTTCATTACAATAGGGAAGGGAGACTAAATGCAACTCTACTAAAATGAAAGGTCAGAAAACTTGTAAGCTCTGGGAAGAATGGACGTTGGTCATTGTGATTAGACATCTGTGTTTGCTAAATGGTGCTTATAGAAGTTAGGCTTCTATCCTCCCCTAGACTGGTAAATAGGGGCACTATCTTTCTTGATGATTACAGTTCAAAGGAAGAGTACCCGGTCCTTGAGAAAGTCAATGATGGGGTTGAGAAACTGGCAATAAGCTGAGAGAGGACTAATATCTCAAAAGAGGAGAGAAAGGACTTGCAAAGATAAGTTCCCTAAAGTTAATGCTTTAAGAAAAAGGAGATCAAGAGTCCAGTGTCAAGAAGAAACCTATCTAAGTTTTAGTCAAGCTGAAGGATATGTTAAGGCTGTCCTGGTCGAAAACACTTTATAGTTTCTAGGACCTATTCACTAAATACTGCTGATGAGGACACCTGGGTGGCTCAGTTGATAAAGCATCCGACTCTTGATTTCAGCTCAGGTCATGATTATAGGACTGTAAGATGAAGCTCCACATCAGCTTCCAAGATGAGCATGGAGCCTGCTTAAGATTCTCCCTCTCCCTCTCACTAGGCCCCAACCCCTCCAATGACATGCTCACTCTTGCACTCTCTCTCTCAAACATAAAATATATAAATAAAAATAAAATAAAATAAAAATAAAAAAATAAATGCTGCTGACCTACATTGACAGAACTAGAATTTGAGGGATATGTGTTTGTTTGATTTAGTTTTATTTATTTATTCATTTCCAGAAGGCATTTTCAAAGTAGGCAACATTTAGCAGACTTATAAAGATCTGTAATTTTCATAAGCTCTTAATTCTCAATACATTTAAAGCTGCAGATTTAATTGTATTAAATGATTTTAGCTTAAAATCTGCTTTGGAAATTGAATTTGTTCTTCTTTTCTCCAACTAAGAATTTTTTAATCAGTGTATTCCCTCATGATATTCTTTAGTTCACCCTCTTACAATAAATGAGAAGTAAAATTTTCAAGTAGTGGAGCAGGAATATGATGATGGAGTAGGAGTACCTTAGGCTCAGCTTATCCTATGAAAACAAATGAATAACTACCAAATCATCCTAAATATCCCAGAAATCAACCTCAAGGGGTCTAATAGGTCTAAAGGAGAAAAGAGAGGGGCACCTGGGTGGCTCAGTGTGTTAAGCCTCTGCCTTTGGCTCAGGTTATGATCTCAGGGTCCTGGGATCAAGTCCTGCATCAGGCTCCCTGATCGATGGGGGGCCTGCTTCTCTGCCTATTTGTGTGCTCTCTCTCTCACTGTCTCAAATAAATAAATAAATAAAATCTTAAAAAAAAAATAAAGGAGACAAGAGGCCACATCAAAGAAGGAAGGAAGTGCAGAGACATGGTTTGTGGGAGAGACAAACTGCAGCTGCTGCAGAGGGGATGAAGCTGTGGTTACAGAAAAGGGTGAGAGAGGAGCACACAGGGGAGTGCCTAAGGAGAATGTTTTCCCAAAGCCCTTGGCTTGGAAAAGGAAAGGGGCTGAATTTCATGAGTTCTTCTTCTCAGAGGGTCTTAAAGCCAGGAGATTTAAAGATCAGTAGGCTTAATTAGGATAGAGACCACAGGACATTGCACTGCTCCTTGAGAGAAGGCAGGTAACCCAGGGGCAGACAGCATGGAAACAGTGATCTAAAGAGCCCCTGAGACACACAGTGCCTTCTCAGAGTGCACTTCTGAGAGGCAGCATTCGCAGAGACACCTCTCTGGGAAGAAACAAGCTGGCCTATGCCATTTCCCTTCCCCACCCCTCAGCATAAACCCAAAACCACCTGTGAGAGCAGCACAGTGGCTACACTGGCTGCCTAACTTGCTAACAACAAGCCCCATACCCTGTGGCTGGTGGAAATGCCCATGTCAGTCATGCATGTCCCAGAGTGATAGGCACTTCCCCCAGAAGACTGACACAAACCTCAGCCTATCCCATGTCTTCAGACCAGAAAGTTTTATAGGGCCTCAGTTCTGGTGGAGGTGATGACAGATCTCATTTCACAAGCAGACCAGAGCACACCTAGCTAAAATTTGCCACGTTCAGGCCAGGGGCCAAAGACTGCACACAGCAGGCAAGGACTGCCTCGGCAGATGACTGGACCAGAGGATAGAACAGCCAAAACAGAAACAGAGCACATGTAGCACACACCAGAGACACTCCCTGAAGTACCAGGCTCTGGGTACTACGTGATCTTTTCTTCATAAGGCCATTACTTTCAGGATCAGGAGACATAACTGGTTTTCTAACACAGAGAAGAAGGCAGAGACTCAAATGAAATGCCAAGGTAGATGAATTCATCACAAATGAAAGAACAAGATAAGGCCATGGCCAGAGATGTAAGCAGAACAGATATAAGTAACATGTCTGATGGAGAACTCAAAAAGCAAAAATCATAAGGATACTCAATGGACTTGAGAAAAGAATAGACGATAGCAATGAGACCCTTACCACGGAGATAAAAAAGCTAAATAAGAATCAATCAGAGATGAAGAGTGCAATAAATGAGACTGGAAACACACTGGATGCAATGCATAGCAGGCTAGAAGAAGCATAAGAATGAATTAATGGACTATAAGACAAAGTAATGGAAAGCAATGAAGCTGAACAAAAGAGGTAAAGAATTATACAACATGAGAATAGACTTTAGTAACTCAGTGACTCCATCAAACATAACATTCATATTAAAGGTCCCAGAAGAAGAAGAAAAAGAAAATTTATTTCAAGAAATAATCACAGAAAACTTCCCTAAACTGGGGAAGGAAACAGACATTCAGGTCAATGAGGCACAGAAAACTCCCATCATAATCAACAAAAACAGGCCAACACCAAGACATATTATAATTAAATTTGCAAAATGCGGTGAGAAATGAAAAACCTTAAAAGCAGCAAGACAAGAGAAGTCCTTAACTTACAAGGGAAAATCCATAAGGCTAGCTGAAGATTTCTCAACAGAAACTTGGCAAGCCAGAGGGAGTGGCATGATATATTCAAAGCGCTGAATGGGAAAAAAATTGCAGTCGACTACATTCTATCCATCAAGGCTATTATTCAGAATAGAAGGAAAAACAAAGAGTTTCCCAGATAAACAAAAACTAAAGGAATTTTTGACCACTAAAGCAGCCATGCAAGAAATATTAAAGGGGAAAATTTGGGTGGAAAGGAGAGATCAAAAATGATAATAAAAATGAGTATTTCTGTAAAAATCAGTCAAAGAACTCACACAAAAAAAGGATATGAAATATAATAACATACTTAAAACATGGGGAGGAGAGGGGAAAAGAATGTATTCAAACTTGAACAATCATCAACTTAATATAGACTGCTATTTGTAGAATAGGTTAGATACAAATGTGATGGTAACCATATATCAAAAACCATTAATAAACATGCAAAGAATAAAGACAAATCCAAATATATCACTAAAGAACATCAGCAAAACATGAGAGAAAGAGAAGAAAGAATCAGAAAAAAACTCCAGAAACAACCACAAAACAAATAATAAAATGGCAATAAATACATATCTATCAATATTTACTTTGAATGTAAGTGGACTAAATGGCCCAATCAAAAGACAAAAGGTGTCAGAATGGATAAAAAAAAAAAGGTGCATCATATGTTCCTTATAAGAGACTCATTTTAGACCTGAAGATACCCACAGATTGAAAGTGAGGGGATAGGGAAATATTTATCAGGCAAATGGATGTCAAAAGAAAGCTGAAATAGCAATACTTATAGTGGACAAACTAGATTTTAAAACAAAATCTAACAGACAAAGAAGGGCACTATATAATAATAAAGGAGAAAACCCAATAAAAAGATATGAAAATTGTAAATATTTATGCATCAACATGGGAGTACCCAAATATATGAAAAAATTAATAACAAACATAAAGTAACTAATTGACAGTAGTACAACAATAAGAAGGGACTTTAACACTCCACTCACATCAGTGGACAGATCATCTAAACAGAAAATAAACAAGGAAACAATGGATTTGAGTGACACATGGGACTAGATGAACTTAACAGATACATTCAGAACATTCCAATGTAATACAGCAGAATACACATTCTTTCCAAATGCACATGGAACGTTCTCCAGATTAGATCACATATTAGGTCACAAATAGGCCTCAACAAATACAGAATTTTGAAGATATAGCATATATCTTTTCTGACCACAAAGCTATGAAACTAGAAATCAACCACAAGAAAAAAATCTGGAAAGATCACAAATATATGGGGGTTAAAGTACATGCTACCAGATAATAAATGGGTTGGCCAAGAAATCAAAGAAGAAATTTTAAAAGTACATGGAAACAAATGAAAATGAAAACATAATTGTCCAAAACTTCTGGGATGCAGCAAAAGCAAGGGAAATAAACAGCAATACAGGCCTACCTCAAGAGGGAAGAAAAATCTCAAATACACAACCTAACTTTACACCTAAAGGAGTTAGTAAAAGAACTACAAAGCCAAAAGCCAGCAGAAGGAAGAAAATAATAAAGATTAGCTATTACAGCAGAAATAAGTGATATAGAAAGTGAAAACAACAATAGAACAGATCAATGAAACCAGGAGCCGGTTCTTTGAAAAAATAAAATTTGACGATAACGCAAAAAAATGAAGACACTCCGTGCTCATGGATTGGAAAAACAAATATTGTTAAAATGTCATAAAACCAAAACAATCTACACATTTAATGCAATTCCTATCAAAATACCCACAGCATTTTTCACAGAGCTAGAATAAAAATCCTAAAATTTGTATGGAACCGCAAAGACCCTAAATAACCAAAGCAGTCTTTGAAAAGAAGAGCAAAGCTGGAGGCATCACAATTCCAAACTTCAGGTTATATTACAAATCTACAGTAACCAAAATAGTATGGTACCGGCACAAAAACAGACACGTAGATCAATGAAACAGAAGAGGAAACTCAGAAAAGGACCCACAATTATATGGTCAATTAATCTTCGACAAAGCAGAAAAGACTATCCACTGGAGAAAAGGCAGTCTCTTTAACAAATGGTCCTGGGAGGGGCGCCTGGGTGGCTCAGCGGGTTAAGCCTCTGCCTTCAGCTCAGGTCATGGTCTCAGGGTCCTCGGATCTAGCCCCGCATCCGGCTCTCTGCTCAGCAGGAAGCCTGCTTCCCCCGCGCTCTCTCTCTCTCTCTGTGCCTCTCTGCCTACTTGTGATCTCTCTCCCTCTTTGTCAAATAAATAAATAATCTTTAAGAAAAAAAAAAAGGTCACCTATAAACAAATGGTGCTGGGAAAACTGGACAGCAATAAGCGAAGGAATGAAACTGGACAACTTTCTTACACCAGACACAAAAGTGGATTCAAATGGATTAAAGACCTATATGTATGACCCGAAAATGTAAAAATCCTAGAAGAGAACACAGGCAGTGACTTCTTTGACATTGGCCATAGCAACTTCTTTCTAGATTTGTGTCCTGAGGCAAGGGAAACACAAACAAAAGTATTGGGACCACATCCAAATAGCAAGCTTTTGCACAATGAAGGAAACAGAAAAACTAATAGGCAGACTATGGAATGGGAGAAGATATTTGCAAAAGACATATCTGATAAAAGATTAATATCAAAATATATAAAGAACTCCTCAAACTCAACATTCAAAAAGCAAATAACCCAGTTTTTAAAATGGGCAGAAGACATGAATAGACATTTTTCCAAAGAAGACAAAGAGATGGCCAACAGACACAAGACAATGTTCAAATCACTTATGATCAGGGAAATGCAAATCAAAACGATAATGAACGGTCACCTCATACCTGTCAGAATGGCTAAAATCAACAACACAAGAAACAACAGGCATTGGAGAGGATGTGGAGAAAGGGGAATTCTCTTGCACTGCTGGTGGAAATGTAAGCTCCATGGCCACTGTGGAAAACAGTATGGAAACAGTATGGAATTTTCTCAAGAAGTTAAAAATAGAAATATATGTGTGTGTGTGTGTGTGTGTGTGTGTGTGTGTGTGTGTATTTCTATTTTTAACTTCTATTTTTTTAACTATTTTATTTTATTTAACTATTTTAACTTCTATTTTTAACTTCTATATACACATACATATATACACACATACGTATATATGTACATATATATACACACATACATATATATATATGGTATATTCATAAAAAGAATGAAATCATGCCATTTGCAAGAACATGGATGGAGCTTGAGAGTATGATGCTAAGCAAACTAAGTCAGTCAGAGAAAGACAAATACCATATGATTTTACTTATCTGTGGAATTTGTGAAAACAAATGAGCAAAGGGGAAAAAAGAAAGGCAAACCAAGAAACAGACTCTTAGCTGTAGAGAACAAACTGATGGTTACCAGAAGGGAGGTGGGAGCAGGTGGATGAAATAAGTGGTGTCCATTAAGGAGGGCACGTGTGGTGCTGAGCACCAGGTGACGTATGGAATTGTGGAATCACTATCCTGTACACCTGAAATGAATATTACATTATGTTAACTACCTGGAATTTAAATAAAAAATAAAAATATAACTAGTAAAAAAAAAAAACCTGTTCAAGTAGTAAAAGAAAACATTTTAACCCTTGAAATAGTCACTTTATTAACAATGGACAGGAGTTTAATAAAAAAAAAAAATACCACCTTGCAGGTGGCTTTCTCAAAGAGTCCACTGACAAGAGGACACATAAAACACTGTGAATGTTGGAGTTTTAGGTATTGAGATTCAACTATGGGGCAAGATTCTAGAAACTTTTTGACTTGTAGTAGCATATAATAAGAAAAATTGAGCCAGAAGCAGAAACCGTAATCAATTGAAGGGGCTATGAAAGAAGATTTTTTTAAGTGTTTACTGAAATGCTGTTTGCAAAAGTTTTTATTTGATGTTGTCAAATAAAAGGTTAACAGGAAGGGAAGAAAATGGGGAGGAAACAATTGCTGGCAACTCCTGAAAACTGTCACATTTGTTTCTGTTTCTCTTATATCCCACATGCTTTTGTCCTGGGCATCTCCCATTACTCTAAAATGAAAAAGAAGAGATGTACAAAATCCAAAGAAACTCATGCCGGTAACAAGACTCTAATGTTGTTAAACCTGAAGTTTTCTACCACACACTGGTGTGGATGCAGTTGACATTTCATTAATACAGTGCAGAATTTCCTTGGTAAAGCTGTGTAAGTGGAATGTCAATGTGGTTACATTTTTGACTGAAATGAACAATAGTTTAGAAGAAAAGCTGTGGTAAATGTCATATCCTTAGACTGCCCTGTATAGACTTTGGTTAACATGTTCCCTTTTTGCCAGTGTTTAATTATAATGATATTACACAAGGTGGTTGAAGGGAATCTTTTCATGGGGGCTTTGACAGTCCCTCAGCCAGCAGAGCATTATGTGGTGGTTGAACTTTTGCAAAATTAATCGCTCAGTATGATTAGCACTGGGTCTCTTGGGATACAGGCAAGGTCTTTATTTCATAATTCAAGGTGGATGTTAATAAGGAATGTTATTTTTGTACTGTTTATGATAATTTTGACTCTGAATGCAAAAAGAAAAGTTTGCTACCTAGAAAACTAAGACAATACATTAGGGCCCTTCTGTTCTGTATTAATCTATTTTAAAAACAATGTATCTTTCCTAAGCATGACAAAATGTCAACATAAGAATCATATCAGGTCAACCTATGGTTATAAATGCTCATAAATAATTCCATAGATCACTCAAAAAGTCTTTTCCAAAGTCATTGTGATATTATTTGGCAGGATGAATTCTTTGCCTAAGGTTATATATAAACATGAGATGTTATGCCCTGGTATTTATCAATCAATTCTAGTGAGGCTAGGGAAAAGGCAAGTCTGAGATTAAACATTGTTAAAGAATAATCTAAATATGGCCAATAAAGACTTGATTGTTTTTCTACATCATGAGTAATGAGAAAAACAACGTGATAAAGAGAAGTGGGAGGAGTTTTTTCTTATATGGAGTTTTCAGGTTTTTATAGAGAAAACAACACATTCTTTGACAGCTCATGTTTGATATTGTACAATCCAATCCAGGGATGATAAATCTGTGAGGACTTTTGGAGATCACCCAGTCTAAATCTTACATTAAGAATTTTTTTAAAAATTTACCATTAATTATCACCACAGATGAGAATTGGCCTACTTAAGATGAGAAGATTAGAATTCAAATCTCCAGGCTCTAATTGCAATCTATTTTCCATTATCCAATACCATCTGTTTCAATTTAGATTCAAAACAAGTATTGGAGTGAAATGATGGACACCTAGACAGGACTGAAGATATTCGTCCCTTTTTTATCACCTTCCCTTTGATATCCCCCAGTGAGATAAGGCCAACACATAAAGAGTGCTCTATAAACTTCCATGATTATGTTATTGTCACAATTTATTCACCAATGAGCTCCCCCCATAAGATTAGGGCTACTCCAGTTTCTAAAATAGCCATAATAGGTCAGAAAGCTTCAGCATCTCCAAATATTGTAGGGATCGGAATTATATCCTAGGGCTTCTACCTTGGTTCTCTGTCTAGCACTATATATTTTGTGAACAGTGTACCTCTCTCTCTTTGAAATCACTCTGCTCTAATCCATAAACTTATTGCATTTTAATATTGCATTTGAACAGTTTAATAACCTTTTATTTTCATGGATGCTTGTCTTACTAATGCAGTGTATTAACCACTTCCCTCTTTTCTCCTCAAATCCCTCAAATCACAGGATTAACTTGTTGAATTAGAAATGCTTCATGTCTCTTGTGAGTTGCAAAGTAGCTGCCCTGATTACATTTGGTAAACAAAATGAGTAAATTGGCATTTCAGTGTTGTTTTTTAATGTCAGTCATTTTGCAAAGCAGATCATGGTTTTGGAATATATTGTATATAGCATATATCTGCAGATGGGGAGTGCTGTCATTAAGGTATACTGTGACAGAAAAAAAATAATAGAAAAGATTGTTGAAGATAAAGTTTGATTCTGATGATTGAAATTGCTGTTCAATGTCTTTTTAAAAAAAATGGACTTAAATCACTTTTAATTAGTCTAATAAAAGGGACCTTAATTAGGAACAAAGCCCGCTTACCTGGAATCTTACTTTTGTTGAGTGTTGTTAGTTCTGAGTGAAAGTAGCATGTAATCTGAATTTCTAGATATCATAGTGAGCTGCTTGTTTTCACACTTCTTCAGTGAAGGAACTCATCCCTATCCAACAAACCAGAACCAGTTTGTTCTTCAAAAACAGTTACCGACTTATAGTTGAAGGCAGCACAGCATAGTAATTAAGAAAAATGTGACCTCTGCAATTAGACCACCTGAGAATATCTCTTGGGTCTGATATACTCTATCTTCATCTTGGACACAATAGCACAATTCTTCTTTGCGTCTTCCACACTGGGTTTTTGATAGGATAAAATGAGACAATGAATGTAAATTTCTTAGAATAGCACCTGGTCTCTGGAAAACCCTCAATAATTTTAATAGCTATTGTTATTTTAGCCTTGGAATTCTATGATTTTTTTGGTCTTATTTATGTATTTTTTTTTATTTATTTATTTTATTTTTTCTTTTTAATTTTTTTTATTTTTTTCAGCATAACAGTATTCATTATTTTTGCACCACACCCAGTGCTCCATGCAATCCGTGCCCTCTACAATACCCACCACCTGGTGCCCCCAACCTCCCACCCCCCACCCCTTCAAAATTCTCAGATCGTTTTTCAGCGTCCATAGTCTCTCATGGTTCACCTCCCCTTCCAATTTCCCTCAACTCCCTTCTCCTCTCCATCTCCCCTTGTCCTCCATGCTATTTGTTATGCTCCACAAATAAGTGAAACCATATGATAATTGACTCTCTCTGCTTGACTTATTTCACTCAGCATAATCTCTTCCAGTCCTGTCCATGTTGCTACAAAACTTGGTTATTCATCCTTTCTTTTTTCTTTTTTTTTTTTTTTACAGCTTTATAAACATATATTTTTATCCCCAGGGGTACAGGTCTGCGATTCGCCAGGTTTACACACTTCACAGCACTCACCCTCCCCAATATCCATAACCCCACCCCCCTCTCCCAACCCCCTCCCCCCATCAACCCTCAGTTTGTTTTGTGAGATTAAGAGTCACTTATGGTTTGTCTCCCTCCCAATCCCATCTTGTTTCATTTACTCTTCTCCTGCCCCCTTAACCCCCCATGTTGCATCTCCTCTCCCTCATATCAGGGAGAGCATATGATAGTTCTCTTTCTCCGATTGACTTATTTCGCTAAGCATGATACCCTCTAGTTCCATCCACGTCGTCGCAAATGGCAAGATTTCATTTCTTTTGATGGCTGCATAGTATTCCATTGTGTATATATACCACATCTTCTTTATCCATTCGTCTGTAGATGGACATCTAGGTTCTTTCCATAGTTTGGCTATTGTAGACATTGCTGCTATAAACATTCGGGTGCACGTGCCCCTTCGCATCACTACGTTTGTATCTTTAGGGTAAATACCCAGCAGTGCAATTGCTGGGTCATAGGGTAGTTCTATTTTCAACATTTTGAGGAACCTCCATGCTGTTTTCCAGAGTGGTTGCACCAGCTTGCATTCCCACCAACAGTGTAGGAGGGTTCCCCTTTCTCCGCATCCTCGCCAGCATCTGTCATTTCCTGACTTGTTAATTTTAGCCATTCTGACTGGTGTGAGGTGATATCTCATGGTGGTTTTGATTTGTATTTCCCTGATGCCGAGTGATATGGAGCACTTTTTCATGTGTCTGTTGGCCATCTGGATGTCTTCTTTGCAGAAATGTCTGTTCATGTCCTCTGCCCATTTCTTGATTGGATTATTTGTTCTTTGGGTGTTGAGTTTGCTAAGTTCTTTATAGATTTTGGACACTAGCCCTTTATCTGATATGTCATTTGCAAATATCTTCTCCCATTCTGTCAGTTGTCTTTTGGTTTTGTTCACTGCTTCCTTTGCCGTGCAAAAGCTTTTGATCTTGATAAAATCCCAAAAGTTCATTTTTGCCCTTGCTTCCCTTGCCTTTGGTGATGTTCCTAGGAAGATGTTGCTGCGGCTGAGGTCGAAGAGGTTGCTGCCTGTGTTCTCCTCGAGGATTTTGATGGATTCCTTTCTCACATTGAGATCCTTCATCCATTTTGAGTCTATTTTCGTGTGTGGTGTAAGGAAATGATCCAATTTCATTTTTCTGCATGTGGCTGTCCAATTTTCCCAACACCATTTATTGAAGAGGCTGTCTTTTTTCCATTGGACATTCTTTCCTGCTTTGTCGAAGATGAGTTGACCATAGAGTTGAGGGTCCATTTCTGGGCTCTCTATTCTGTTCCATTGATCTATGTGTCTGTTTTTGTGCCAGTACCATGGTGTCTTGATGATGACAGCTTTGTAATAGAGCTTGAAGTCCGGAATTGTGATGCCACCAACTTTGGCTTTCTTCTTCAATATTCCTTTGGCTATTCGAGGTCTTTTCTGGTTCCATATAAATTTTAGGATTATTTGTTCCATTTCTTTGAAAAAAATGGATGGTACTTTGATAGGTATTGCATTAAATGTGTAGATTGCTTTAGGTAGCATAGACATTTTCACAATATTTATTCTTCCAATCCAGGAGCATGGAACATTTTTCCATTTCTTTGTGTCTTCCTCAATTTCTTTCATGAGTACTTTATAGTTTTCTGAGTATAGATTCTTAGTCTCTTTGGTTAGGTTTATTCCTAGGTATCTTATAGTTTTGGGTGCAATTGTAAATGGGATGGACTCCTTAATTTCTCTTTCTTCTGTCTTGTTGGTGTAGAGAAGTGCAACTGATTTCTGTGCATTGATTTTATATCCTGACACTTTACTGAATTCCTGTACAAGTTCTAGCAGTTTTGGAGTGGAGTCTTTTGGGTTTTCCACATATAGTATCATATCATCTGCAAAGAGTGATAGTTTGACTTCTTCTTTGCCGATTTGGATGCCTTTAATTTCCTTTTGTTGTCTGATTGCCGAGGCTAGGACTTCTAGTACTATGTTGAATAGCAGTGGTGATAACGGACATCCCTGCCGTGTTCCTGACCTTAGCGGAAAAGCTTTCAGTTTTTCTCCATTGAGAATGATATTTGCGGTGGGTTTTTCATAGATGGCTTTGATAGTATTGAGGTATGTGCCGTCTATCCCTACACTTTGAAGAGTTTTGATCAGGAAGGGATGCTGTACTTTGTCAAATGCTTTTTCAGCATCTATGGAGAGTATCATATGGTTCTTGTTCTTTCTTTTATTAATGTGTTGTATCACATTGATTGATTTGCGGATGTTGAACCAACCTTGCAGCCCTGGAATAAATCCCACTTGGTCGTGGTGAATAATCCTTTTAATGTACTGTTGAATCCTATTGGCTAGTATTTTGGCAAGAATTTTTGCATCTGTGTTCATCAAGGATATTGGTCTGTAGTTATCTTTTTTGTTTGGATCTTTGTCTGGTTTTGGGATCAAGGTGATGCTGGCCTCATAAAATGAGTTTGGAAGTTTTCCTTCTATTTCTATTTTTTGGAACAGTTTCAGGAGAATAGGAATTAATTCTTCTTTAAATGTTTGGTAGAATTCCCCCGGGAAGCCGTCTGGCTCTGGGCTTTTGTTTGTTTGGAGATTTTTGATGACTGTTTCAATCTCCTTACTGGTTATGGGTCTGTTCAGGCTTTCTATTTCTTCCTGGTTCAGTTGTGGTAGTTTATATGTCTCTAGGGATGCATCCATTTCTTCCAGATTGTCAAATTTCTTGGCGTAGAGTTGCTCATAGTATGTTCTTATAATTGTCTGTATTTCTTTGGTGTTCGTTGTGATCTCTCCTCTTTCATTCATGATTTTATTTATTTGGGTCCTCTCTCTTTTCTTTTTGATAAGTCTGGCCAGGGGTTTATCAATCTTATTAATTCTTTCAAAGAACCAGCTCCTAGTTTCGTTGATTTGTTCTATTGTTTTTTTGGTTTCTATTTCATTGATTTCAGCTCTGATCTTTATGATTTCTCTTCTCCTGCTGGGTTTAGGGTTTCTTTCTTGTTCTTTCTCCAGCTCCTTTAGGTATAGGGTTAGGTTGTGTACCTGAGACCTTTCTTGTTTCTTGAGAAAGGCTTGTACCGCTATATATTTTCCTCTCAGGACTGCCTTTGTTGTGTCCCACAGATTCTGAACCGTTGTGTTTTCATTATCATTTGTTTCCATAAATTTTTTCAATTCTTCTTTAATTTCCTGGTTGACCCATTCATTCTTTAGAAGGATGCTGTTTAGTCTCCATGTATTTGGGTTCTTTCCAAATTTCCTCTTGTTATTGAGTTCTAGCTTTAGAGCATTGCGGTCTGAAAGTATGCAGGGAATGATCCCAATCTTTTGATACCGGTTGAGACTTGATTTAGGACCAAGAATGTGATCTATTCTGGAGAATGTTCCATGTGCACTAGAGAAGAATGTGTATTCTGTTGCTTTGGGATGAAAAGTTCTGAATAGATCTGTGATGTCCATCTGGTCCAGTGTGTCATTTAAGGCCTTAATTTCCTTGTTGATCTTTTGCTTGGATGATCTGTCCATTTCAGTGAGGGGAGTGTTAAAATCCCCTACTATTATTGTATTCTTGTCGATGTGTTTCTTTGATTTTGTTATTAATTGGTTTATATAGTTGGCTGCTCCCACGTTAGGGGCATAGATATTTAAAATTGTTAGATCTTCTTGTTGGACAGTTCCTTTGAGTATGATATAGTGTCCTTCCTCTCTCTTATTATAGTCTTTGGCTTAAAATCTAATTGATCTGATATAAGGATTGCCACTCCTGCTTTCTTCTGATGTCCATTAGCATGGTAAATTCTTTTCCACCCCCTCACTTTAAACCTGGAGGTGTCTTCGGGTTTAAGATGAGTTTCTTGTAGGCAACATATAGATAGGTTTTGTTTTTTTATCCATTCTGATACCCTGTGTCTTTTGATTGGGGCATTTAGCCCATTAACATTCAGGGTAAGTATTGAGAGATATGAATTTAGTGCCATTGTATTGCCTGTAAGGTGACTATTATTGTATATTGTTTCTGTTTCTTTCTGATCTACTACTTTTAGGGTCTCTCTTTGCTTAGAGGACCCCTTTCAATATTTCCTGTAGAGCTGGTTTGGTATTTGCAAATTCTTTCAGTTTTTGTTTGTCCTGGAAGCTTTTAATCTCTCCTTCTATTTTCAATGATAGCCTAGCTGGATATAGTATTCTTGGCTGCATGTTTTTCTCATTTAGTACTCTGAATATATCATGCCAGCTCTTTCTGGCCTGCCAGGTCTCTGTGGATAAGTCTGCTGCCAATCTAATATTTTTACCATTGTACGTTACAGACTTCTTTTCCCGGGCTGCTTTCAGGATCTTTTCTTTGTCACTAAGACTTGTAAATTTTACTATTAGGTGATGGGGTGTGGACCTATTCTTATTAATTTTGAGGGGGGTTCTCTGAACCTCTTGAATTTTGATGCTTGTTCCCTTTGCCATATTGGGGAAATTCTCTCCAATAATTCTCTCCAATATACCTTCTGCTCCCCTCTCTGTTTCCTCTTCTTCTGGAATCCCAATTATTCTAATGTTGTTTCGTCTTATGGTGTCACTTATCTCTCGAATTCTCCCCTCGTGGTCCAGTAGCTGTTTGTCCCTCTTCTGCTCAGCTTCTTTATTCTCTGTCATTTGGTCTTCTATATCGCTAATTCTTTCTTCTGCCTCATTTATCCTAGCAGTGAGAGCCTCCATTTTTGATTGCACCTCATTAATAGCTTTTTTGATTTCAACTTGGTTAGATTTTAGTTCTTTTATTTCTCCAGAAAGGGCTTTTATATCTCCCGAGAGGGTTGCTTTAATATCTTCCATGCCTTTTTCAAGCCCGGCTAGAACCTTGAGAATCATCATTCTGAACTCTATATCTGACATATTACCAATGTCTGTATTGATTAGGTCCCTAGCCTTTGGTACTGCCTCTTGTTCTTTTTTTGGTTGTGAATTTTTCCGCCTTGTCATTTTGTCCAGATAAGAGTTTATGAAGGAGCAAGTAAAATACTAAAAGGGTGGCAACAACCCCAGGAAAATATGCTTTAGCCAAATCAGAAGAGATCCCAAATTGTGAGGGGGGAGAAAGGGGATAAAAAGGGGTTCAAAGAGAAAAAAAAAACTATTTAAAAAAAGAAAGCCGATAAAGAAAAAATATAAAAAGAGGAAAAATATATATATATATTAGATAAACTATTTAAAAAACGTTAAAAAAGAAAATGGTAAAAGTTAAAAAAATTTAGCAGAAAAAGAGAAAAAGAAAAAAAAATTGAAAAAGAAAAAAAAATTAACTGCAAGGCTAAAAAATCATGGGGAGAAAGCCATGAGTTCCGTGCTTTGCTTTCTTCTCCTCTGGAATTCCGCCGCGCTCCTTGGTGTTGAAACTACACTCCTCGGTAAGTGAACTTGGTCCTGGCTGGGTTTCCCGTTGATCTTCTGGGGGAGGGGCCTGTTGTAGTGATTCTCAAGCGTCTTTGCCCCAGGCGGAGTTGCACCGCCCTTACCCGGGGCCGGGCTGAGTAATCAGCTCGGGTTTGCTTTTGGGAGCTTTTGTTCCCTGAGTGCTTTCTGTAGAGTTCCTGAGGACGGGAGTGAAGATGGCGGCCTCCCAGTCTCCGGCCCGGAGGAGCCGAGAGCTCGGGGCCCCACTCCTCAGTGCGCCCTCAGAGAACAGCGCCCAATGACTCCCGTCACCCTGGCCTCCGACCGCGCTCCGAGCTGACCGAGCCTGAGACCGGTTCAAGGCAACCCAAAGCTGAGAGTCACTCCTCGGCTCTGTCTCTGTAGCCGGCTTCCCCATTCCAATACCGGTAAGCTCTGCGACACTCAGACACCCCCGATCCTTCTGCGACCCTGCGGGACCTGAGGCCGCGCTGACCCCGCCTGGGCTTCACCCCAGTTAAGCCTCTGGAGCGATGTCCCTCAGCGGAACAGACTTTTAAAAGTCCTGATTTTGCTCCGTTGCTCCGCCGCACGCCGGGAGCTGGCCCCTCCCCCCGCGGTCTATCTTCCCGTTGCTTTGGATTCACTTCTCCGCCAGTCTTACCTTTCAGATAGTGGTTGATTTTCTGTTTCTAGAATTGCTGTTCTTCTTCTCTTCAATCTCCCGTTGGATTTGTAGGTGTTTGCAATCTTTAGATAAGCTATTTAGCTGATCTCCCGTTACCCGAAGTAGTCTCAGCTGCTACTTCTCCGCCATCTTGACTCCTCCTACCTTATTTATGTATTTTTAAAGTTTGTATTTTAACCCCAGTTCATTAATATACAATGTTATTTTAGTTTCATGTGTACAATATAGTGATTAGAATATTATAATTTTTTATCAAAGAGCAGATCAAAAGTAGTAGACAAAACACAGTTACAATCCTTTGAGGACTTTGTTTCCTCATGTTCTAGGATATAATTTACTGCAACTCCAAGTTCTACTAGAAGGTCAGAGGTCACTTAGTCTATAGCATCTGTATACTGAATACAGCTTACAGAACAAATACTGCCCACTGCTTGTTTTCATCAATAAAGTTTTATTGGAACACAGTGACACTCATTCGTTTATATATTATCTGCGGCTGGTTTTGTTCAGCAATAGAATTGAATAGTTTCATCACAGCCAGACTGGCCTATAAAGTCTAAAATATTTATTATCTATCTTTTACAGAACAAGTTGGATAAGCCTAGTTATAGCAGATGCAGTTATAGTTTTGGAAGATAAGTGAATTCTTTTTTTTTTTTTTTTAAAGATTTTATTTATTTATTTGACAGACTGATATCACAAGTAGTCAGAGAAGCAGGCAGAGAGAGGAGGAAGCAGGCTCCCTGCTGAGCAGATCATGACCTGAGCTGAAGGCAGAGGCTTTAACCCACTGAGCCACCCAGCACCCCAGATAAGTGAATTCTAAGAATAGGTTTTGTTGGGAAGAACCTCTTCAAATGTAACACTAAAAATAAAGACAGACTTATCTTGAAAATGGTTCATAAAGAGTAAATTATCCCAAAGGCCACACTTATTTCTAGTAAAGCTTTACTGATGTGGTAATTTACATACAATAAAATTCACTGTTTTAAGCATGATTGAATAATACATTTACACAATTATATATAGAATTTCACAACCATCTCCACAATTAAATTTTCAACCATTTCATTCACCCTGAAAAATTCCCTCGTGTCTATTTGCATTCAAACCCTAGTCCCACCCCGAGCTTCAAGCAACTATTTAGCTCATTTCTAGTTCCATAAGTTTGCCGTTTATGGACATTTCCTAAAAATGGAATCATATCATATATCACGTTTTGTATCTGGCTTCTTTCACTTAGGATAGTGCTTTTAAGTTCCATTCACATAGAAGCATGATTAATGTTTTCTTCCTTTTGATTACTAAATAGTAATTCATCATATAGATATACAATGTTTCATCTATTTACCAGTGATGGACATTTGCATTGTTTTCCGTTTGGGGCTTTTATGAATAATGCTGTTGCTGCTTTTAACACTCACTAACAAGTTCTTGTGTTAAGAGGTATTTTCACATGTCTTTTGTAGATTCCTGGGGGTGGAAATGCTCATTGTCTGGTAAGTTGATGCTTAAATTTTTAAGAAATTGCCTGTTTTACAAAGTGGCTATACCATGTTGCATTCCTATGAGTGAGATGTGGTGGTTTCAGTTTTCACATTTCTACCAACACTTGTTGTTATCTGTCTTTCCATTTTAACCATCCTAGTAGATATAAAATGGTATGTCCTTTTAATTTGTGTTTTCCTAATAACAAGGAATGTTGTTTCTTACGCTTAATAACCATTTATACATTGTCTTTGGTGAAATGTATACTCAAATCCTTTGCCCATGTTTAACTGGATTTTTGTCTTTTTCTTAAGATTATAGATTCATTTATTTATTTAGAGTGTGCGTGTGGAGGCACAATTTCAGGGAGGGGCAGAGGGGAAGGAAGAGAGAGAATCTCAAGCTGACTCCATGCTGAGAGCCCAGAGCCTGAGGCAGGGATTGATTTCATGACCCTGAGATCATGACCTCAGCCAAAATCAAAAGTGGGTCACATTACCAAAAGTCACCTAGGTGTCCCTGGATTTTTATCTTTTTATTATAAAATTATCAGAGTTTTATACATTGTAGATACAAATATTTTATCTGATGTGTGGGCTTGTGTTTTACCAACTGGTGTCTTCGAATCACAGACAGACCAAAGTAGCGTTAATCCTTCTGACCCTTGATAGCTGGGATGCCTTGTAGTGGATGAGGTGTAGACTTTGTAGTCAGAGTCCTGGGTTCAGTAACTGCTGTTACTAGCCATGGCTGGGTCGAGGCTCAAAATTTTAACTTTTTTCTCTGTAAAATAGGATTAATAGCACAAACTTCATGTGAGAAATGAATGAGCAAGTTTATGTCAGTGATTTTCTTTGAAATGAATAAATAAAACCCACTTCCTACTCTCTAATACTTTATTCTCTTTGGGAGAGAGAGGTATTTAAATAGAGAATGTCATCCTATGATAGGGGCTATTTTAGAGGTATTGACAGGGTCCTACTGATACAAGAAGCAAGAAAGTTGATCCAGGTGAGGGAGGGTGGTCAGAAAGTGCTTCTTGGGGGTCTCATACTAAGCAGTGTTAAATGTTGGAAAGAAGGGAACCTGGAGGGGTGTGTATTTAAAGCTGACTCCACTGCGTGTCTGGTTTTGTGGGTTTTTTAAAAATAATATCTTCTTTGTGTTTCAGTCCTAAATAAATCTTTTAGAGAAGCTTTATAAGAAAATTTTCTTAGAGAATATTTGTTTTTCATCCACTGACAAAGAGATGCCATTTATGTTGAGGCCATTATAGGAAATGAGGATTGTTTGTTGGTCAGTTGTAATAAGACTGCTGAATTATTTGATAATCAGATTCAGAATCATTCCTGAAGGATTTGGAAAACGGGTTAGATTGTAATTATGTATAAAGATGATCCAGAGGCACCTGAGTGGCTCAGTCCTTAAGCATCTGTCTTCTGCTCAGGTCATGATCCCAGGGTCTTGCGATCAAACCCCTCATCGGGCTCCCTGCTCAGCGGGAAGCCTTTTCTCCCTCTCCCACTCCCCCTGCTTGTGTTCCCTCTCACGCTGTCTCTCTCTCTGTGTCAAATAAATAAATACAATCAAAAAATAAAAATAAAAAAAGATGATCCAGAGTAATCCAATTCCCACTCTTTTCTATTTCATTACAATGATATAGTGCTATAAAAACAACTGACTTCTTTGTGCAATGAGTAGAGGGGGAAAACATGTTACTTTTGTCGATTTGAAAGCTGAGAGACTGTGAAAGGCATAATAACTTTTTTTAGGCCACCTGACAACCACCAAATGTTGTTAATGAAGCTTCAAAGCAGTCTAGTTGTTCATGAATTTCATATTAAATTGATAGCAAAATGAAACTGTGATATTCAAGATACGGTGGGAAATGCCCGATGTCATTCAGTGCCCTTTTCTTATTCCAAACCTTTATTAGGAACCTGTCTTCAAAGTATCTTTCAGTTGGGCTTAATGTCAAGAAATGAGGACAAATATTACACAAAATAAGGATAGAAGATGAAGGGAATTCAAGTTCTTGGAGAGGTTAAAAAAAGGAGAGTAGCAAAAAAGTCAGAGAGAACAGGCAAAAAGATTATGCAGGGTATGGAATGTCTACACTGTTTCTTTCCCAGTGATTTCTCAGGAGTGACAGAAGCAATTCATATCCTTTTTTTTTTTTTTTAAAGATTTTATTTATTTCTTTGTCAGAGAGAGAGAGAGAGAAAGAGCACAAGCAGGGGGAGCAGGCGCCTTCCTGAGCTGGAAGTCCAGTCCTGGGACTGGATTCCAGGACCTTGGGGTCATGACCTGAGCCAAAGGCAGATGCTTAATCGACTGAGCCACCCAGACATCCCAGCAATTCATATCTTGATCTGTCTTGCTTTCTCTCAGGACAATCTGAAATGTATGTACAGAAATAGTGTCACTCATGGGAGCACCAGGCAGGGTGAAATGAGAAGTGATGTTCAGTGGAGATTTATCAATCACTGATGCACGCAGAAGCAAAACAAAACAAAAACCACTGATAATGCTACTGTTTGAAAACCACATGCTGTCAGATGTGGAATAGAAAGAGTTCCAAATAAGTTTCATTCATGAGCTCTTTACTCCCTCCTAAGAGCTAAGTAATAGTATACAGGAGCAGAGGCAGTGCTGTCTTCCTAAAGCGATTTCCAAATAAGCCGAGAGTGTTATCATGAGCTAGAAAAAGGGTTGGAATAGAGAACGAGAATCAGAAAGAAGGCAGAGTGGAAAAAGCATAGTTAGCAATAGAAAATGGAAAAAAAAAAAGGAGTTGGCTAGGGGAAAACAACTATAAAGGTCTATAGGCAACTGAGATTTCCCCTGGCAACATAGCATAAAGCACAGCTTTGACAAGTATCAGTTTAATTTGTTCTTGAATCAAAGTATGTTTTCCTGTCACTTATTTCTATGGATCAAATGAACTGGATAATTTCTTGAGTTTCAGTGTGGGGTGTATGGACACATTTAGATTCAAGCATGTGAGCCATATTAGAAAATAATAATTGGTAGGAAAACTTGTATTTGAGCCACGAACGATGGATGAGGATGTGAGTTAAAATAGCCACATAAAAGGCAATTTGCATAGACTGGGGAGGCATAATAAACGGACTGTTTGTCTTTCAAGATCCAGTTCAAAGACCTTCTCCTGATACCCTGATCAGAATTAATCATCCTTCCTCTTCACTTCCATTGTTCCTCTATTAGAACATTTATTTCGTGTTCATGTTATTATTATTTACATGCTATGTTTATAACATTTTAGTTATAATGTCCTTGAGGACAGGACCTAGATTTGACTGAGTTTTGTTGCTTCCAGTCCCTGATCCCTATACACACACACACACACACACACACACACACACACACACATATCCACCTTTCACCTAGGCTACAGGGGGTCGTTCCATGCAGATTATCAGTAACATGGACTCTGAGCAGAGAAAGACCCAAAATTCAGAACTTAGATCACCATGTGAAAACTAGGCTCATCTTAGACCATGACTTAGGCTTTTTAATTCTGCATGTTCTCCTGTAAAATGAGAGAATAATTGCAGTGTGACGGGTTGTTGTAGGGTGAAATGAGATGTGTGTGTCCTACCTCTGTTGGCTGGAATAGGAATACAACTTGAACTCTCTTAAGCAAACATATGTGGAGGTGGTGAGGGTGAGGTTTGACAACAGGCCTGGAATTAGGACGGCTCACACATCACAGGACTCTCGAGTCCAGAGAACCTCATGAGTCTTCAGGTATTTCTGAACTCATCTCCGACGGAACTGTGTCCATGGTCTCCTAATTTCCACATCTTTTTAAAAAATGACAACTAGGCTCCCAAAAGAAGAATTTGTCTTCCTTTTAACTCTAGCAGAAAAATCCCAGGGAAGGACCTTATTGTCTTTCTCTCTGTGTCATGGACCCACTTCTGACTATCATCGGAAAGTTACCAGAAAGAGAGAGGAGAGATTTTTGGGCAGGCAAAAGCCAGTAACTACCAGTTGTATCCCATACGAAATGCTTTGCACAATGCTTACACATAACAAATGCTTAATGAGTAATGTATCTTTTTAAAAAAATAATTTTTAAATTATTTTATTTATTAAAATTAAATTATTTTAAAGGTGAATTCTTTATAAAGAATAATTCTCCTCTCTATAGTGGCTTGCTCAGTAAGAAACTATTACATGAGTAAGTGTCTGTGGCCATAGGGTAAAAAAAAAAAAAAAATCATCTGGATTATTATAACATCTATCTTCCCTATATCAGTAAATTGCACAATCCACCCAAAACAGAAGTTGATTTCTCTCCAGATTAGATAATGACCCTGCCCATGTATCTCCATTTCTGAGGATATCATCCTAGACAAAGCCACGGTCATCTCTCAATGGATCACTGAAATAGCCCTCTAACTAACTCTCCACTTCTACTTTTGTCCTCTTAGATGTTATTTCCTCCACGGCAACTGAAGTTTCTCTTAAAAGAGTAAAACTCCCCGACAATTATTCTTCTGATTCCAGAGAGTGTTCTCACGGCAATGAGAATCTGGTCTAAACTCCTAACCCTGCTCAACATCCCTTCTCTATCCAGCCTAACCTCCCTCTGCACCCCTGTCATTATGATGCGTATGTCCTTGCGTTCAGACTTCACTATGTCCATCAGGGAGCCAACATCCTCCGGGCTCAAGCTGTTGACTCTGTTTTTCCTCTCCAGAATGTTCTTCTTCCAGAATTTTGTATGATTGCCTCCCTTGCACTTCTTCAGATCTCTAATGAAATGCATTATCATAAATAAGTGCCTTCTCTAATATCCTTGGCTGATGTAGCATACCCCCACCTCATTTCCCAGTCCTTCCAGCTAGAATACAAACTCCAAACAGGTAAGATTTATAGCTCTCTCATTCATTACTTTATCCCTAGGGTTTAACCTGTGGAAGGAACTTGATAATTACATGCTGGTGATAGACAAAGTATGATTTGAGTACAAAACAGGAGAATTAACGGCTCAAAATTCCCATGGTTATGTTAATACTTGATTAAGGCACAGTCTCTGTAAGGGCTTTGTTAAAAGGCTGGATGCTTACTTAGAGATGATATGGTATATTGTCATTTGCACTCTACTGAGATGTGAGTGAATTTGTGGGCCAGGTGTATGTGGTCACCTAATAAGATCCTGAGGGAATAGAACCCAAATTAGATATTTTTGAAGAAAAGCGGAGAAATAAATGTCAGATACATATAGGAACCTGCTTGGATTTCTTATATGGGAATTTGTACAAGGAACAAATACAGTGTAAAAAACCACTAGGCTTTTGAGAAAGGGTAGGAAGTATTTAAGGCAAGCTTGTTTCTTAATTCTGCAAAGACGCAGCCACAGGAATGGCAGAAAAATGCCATGCTTTGAGTTAGTATACCAGAAAGGGGCGGTCATCAATTTGTTAGGTTAACTTAGGCAAATCCCTCCCATCATGAGCCTTGGTTTTTGTCTCTGAAATGAGGGTTGGCTTAATGACTTGTAGAGTCTTTCCTGCTTTAACATTATATGAGCCTATACACTTCCTCACGTGAGCCTTCCTCAAATGTAAAGGAAGGGTTTACAAAGCTTCCTTAAAGGCTTCCTTAAAGTCGGCAGGGAGAGGATACAAAGAAAAATGTATCAATTGCCAAGGCAACCTCTCCAAGATACAAACTAGGATGTATGTCACAGTAACCACTATGGGCCTGTCCTGCTTAATTTTGTCAGCTCTGAAGGGAATGAATGAGGGCTATTAAGATGGAGCCAGTGTGTGTGTGTGTGTGTGTGTGTACTTGTGTTTTTTCGCCCATGTATTTTTTTCATTTATTATTAATACCAATTTAACCTATTTTGAAAATAAACAAAGAAGAAAGCCTATTTTATTTTTAAGTCTTTTAAAATATTTGTATGTGGATAATAATATCATTGACATAGCTCCAAAGATCTGTTAGGATGGGGCTGCTGAATCTTTGTCTTGTTTGCAGGCATTAAACCTTAATGTAGGTTAGAGAGTCTACCTTGGGCCTAAAAAGAGAAAAAAAAGTAAAAGAAGTTGCATGCTTGATCCTTATTTCTTTGTTCTGATACACTTTGGGTCTACCAAAGCAATGACTGATTTTCCAGAGTGAACTCTGATACACCCCAGCATTTAGGAGAACAGGATCTATCCACAAGATCTTAGGTTAGATTTTAATGGCCAGTGCCTGAGTCTCAAAAGCAAAATGAGAGATTGCCTCTTTGAAGGATAATTCCACAGATAGAAGGATTCTGTTTTATCTATCATGAAATGAAATGAAGCTTGCTATTGGAAATAGGTCCTCATAAAGATTACTGACCACACAGGTTTTGAGAGTTTTAGAAATGGACATTGTAAAATCCCATTGTTATTGGAAATGTTTCATCTTTACCACTTACAGCATGGAACAGAACTAGGAAAAGGCAGGGGGTGGTGGCCTTTTCCTTATACAATTTGTAAATCTCCTTGTGCTTTCACTCCTGTGTAGCCATTTTCCAGAACAAGCTCGAGATGGTAGGTGTGTAATGTTTCTAGGTAGGTGTGTAATGTTTCTAAAGAGATTCCTATTTTTCCTGCATACATAGGATGTATTGTTTTAGAGAAATGCACGAAATCTTCGATCTTCTCTAAAAACAATAGATACACAAACATTCACACATTTTATCTGGTCAGAGGAAAACAGTACCAAAGGAATGTCCTGCCAAGTGAAATGCAAGGAGACTTACAGGAATATTATTGAATGTGATGGGCATAAGGAGAGAAGGCATTCACTCAGAATCAAGTGATTTAGAAAGAGTTCTTCAAAAAGTTGAGTTTGGGAAGAGATGGAAAAAGTAAGGGTGAACAATTAATGTGTGGACTTTGGGTGATGAACAAACGCAAAGGTGAGAAAGCACAGGACTCTGGAAGCCCCAAGCAGTTTGAAGTGATCAAGATATGTGTACATGAAAATGTGGCTAAATTTGAAACTGGAATAGGTGAGAATAGAACAACGGGACTTGGAATTATTAATTTGACTTCAAGAGTACACACCCTTTATTTCAGAATTCAGTGCTTCACCAACTCAAGGATCTATTCAAATCCTATACCTTTAATAAAGCCTTTCCTGCTATTGTACCCCATAATGATGTCTCCTTATTAAGATACCCTTATAACCTTACACAGATTTTTGCCTTAATTACAAATCATCTTGTCTCAATTTCTGACTGTTGGCTCTGGGTTCATTGTATATCTCTCAAGAAACTCAGAACACCTTGAGACCTAATATTATATTAAAAAATAGTCTCTTACAGTTTCAGGTACAAAGATAGCATTTAATGAACACATTACTGATTATATATTGTGAAAGAAAAAAAAATCATACTCCCAAATTGAAACAATGACAGTCACAACCTCATGGGTTTTGCTTAACCTATAGGACAGATATTGATCCTGTCTGACCACAAGAACAGAACTTGCATAAAGGGTTTACTTTCTGAACACTTCAGTCATATTCACTTGGCTGTGTGGTCAAAAATCCATATTTGTGGAGTGCCAGCAATGCATCAAATGTGCTGTTAATTTCACTCACAGTAGAGGTTCTGCACTTTGATGAGGACCACTTAAATTTAATAGAGAAGCAAGCTGCCCCATGCCTGTTCTAAAACTAGAAAGTGACCCAGAAGGCAGGAGACAGATTTATGTGACATGCCCAGAATGTAATGTGTGCCTCTTGGCCCACAGAGCAAAATTTTGGCTAGAACTCTAGGAGGTGAAATGGCAGTCTGAGGACAAGATCTCTAGGGTAATGTACAAGATTAAGCAGGCTTGGTTCTTTCATACATAGTCCAGAAAAAAGGATAACCCTCATATTTGAAAGCCTAGAAAGGTATAAAAAAAAATTCATCCAAGAAAGCAACCATATAGAGACACCAAGGTTATGAGGGGACCTGGAGGGAATATACAGGCTGCCAAGACAATGGCAGAAATGGCTCCCAGAGAGTTGGATGCTATGGCTGTAGAGATACTGTCTATGGCTTGGCATGGGGAGCCTACCTTAGAAGTTCAAAGAGGAGCAGCAATGACAGAACTAACTCTCCAGGGAACACAAGAGCTAGATTATCTATAATTTATAGGACTTTAAAGACAACCTTTGACTTTGAGGGGATACACAAGGAATGACGTTGCTTCTGTAAGAGAACTTGCCTTAGAGCATAGGTGCTGTGGATTTCTCTGAAGAGGAGCATAAAGATTGAAGTGACAGAGGGAGCTAATCATGAATGCTCTTGATTAGGAAAATTCTGATCATATTTGAGCCAAGCCATGGCAATGTAAGCATAACTCTAAAGGTCAAAAGCTTAATCAGTTCAGTGGAATTATAACAACGTTAGCAGGATTTCGAACCACCATACCTAACTACTTGAACAACAGACTTCCCAGTAGATTGTGGGGAAGCTTAGGAAGTATTTTGTCAAAGTCTATACAGCAGCTGTTGAAATGTTTGTCCCCATATTGCAGCCAGAGTAAGGATAAAGGATGATGACTGGAACTTTGTCTCAGATCAAAACTTATGAGTAGATTCCCCCAGCATTATATTAGGGCTTGTATACACATAAAATATCTGGATTTTATATATGCATGTGTGTGTATTTAATATATATTTATATAAATCCATATTGTGGATTGATTCATTTATTTACTCAGTAAATATTGGGTTCATACTATGTATCAGGTCTTGATCTGAATGTTGAGGATACAAAAATAAACAGACAAGTTTCTGTCCTCATTGAATTTACATTTTAGTGGAGGGAGGAAAATATAAAACTAAGTAAGAAAACATATTCCAGGAGTCTTTTAGACTAAAAAGCAAAATAAAATAGGGGGAAAGGAAGGTCATAATGGAGGTACAGTTTTAAATGCAGTGTCCACGGAATGTCTTAATAAGATGGTAACATTTGATAAAAGACATGAAGGAGGTAAAGGAGTGAGACATATGGGTTCCTGGCAAGAAAGAACATTCAAAGTATAGAGAACAGTAAGTGTAGATGTCCTGATGTTGCTGTGCCTAAGAGTTTCAGGAGTAGTGAAAAGAGTAGCATCTATTGCTGGAATAGGTGAGGGGATGAGGAATAGAAGGCAACAGAGACCTAATTAGAGACTGTGAAAGTGAGAACCTTGGCTGGCACTCCAAGTAGATGAGAATCCAGTGGAAGGTTTGGTGAAAAAGAGGCACATGATCAGTCTTAGGATTATAAATCATCATTCTGGCTACTGTAATTAAAACTGAATGGGGGGGGTGCCTGGGTGGCTCAGTGGGTTAAGCCTCCACCTTTGGCTCAGGTCATGGTCTCAGGGTCTCGGGATCGAGCCCCACATCGGGCTCTCTGCTCAGCAGAGAGCCTGCTTCCTCCTCTCTCTCTTCCTGCCTCTCTGCCTACTTGTGATCTCTCTCTGTGTCAAATAAATAAATAAAATCTTTAAAACTGAATGCGGCCAGGACAGAATAAAGAGTCTAGTTAGGAGGCACTTGAAATAATTTAGATAGGGGATGATCATGGCTTGAACCAAGGTTGGAGTGGTAGATCTATTGCTATATTAGCACTGTTCAGTCAACTAGCTCTTACTGAGTATTCTTTAAATCCATAGGAGTTATATAAATTAAACTAGTAATATTATAACTGATTTCTTTACATGTCATTATAGAGCTAAAATTATAATAAAGTTATTCACTTTAAAAAGTGACTTTTTAAAAGGAATCCGCTCTTTGAGTAGATAAACTAATCAATATACTGGACAAATTGATTTTGCTAGCAACGGTCATTAACCTTCAAATTACACATGTCTCTCATTTCAAGATGCAATATTTGAAAGTTAATATGGAATCCTGATGCTGGTATATAAAACTGTAGCAGAAACATTGAAACACATGCAACTAAATAGTTTAGAAAGTCTTTATATAAATCCTTTATATAAAAAGGATTGCATTCAAAATTCTTAAAATGTATATAAACCAGTTAATTTTATTTTATCCCTAAATCTGGATTTTCACAATTTTTTGGAAATATATATTATATATTATATGCTGCTTATATATGATATTACATTCATGATAATCTTGAAGATTTTTCAAAAGCTCTAGTAACATACCACAATAAAAACTAAAATGATAAATAATTTGGTTCTGATATCTTGCTGTTACTCACCAGTTATGTGACTTAAGCAAATTACTTAATATCTCAGGGCTTTAGTTTCTTCATCTGTAAAATAGAGTTCTTTTAAAGACAATCAGATTATTGATGTGAAAGCAGTTTGAAAGTGTATATATATGTGTGTGTCACACACACATATATACACACACACACACACACACATACATATATATACATTGTATATAAATCATGAGACAATATTCCATAATTCCATAATACATCCCTTTTTTGGTGTCATCTTATCCCTTTATGGTATGCCTTCCAATTTTTAAGAGAGCAGTTCTAACTTAAATGAATTATGAAACATTCAGGGATGGCCAATATAATACATATTTCCATTGCCAACTCTTTTTCATAATATAGAAATGTGAGAACTTCATTTATAAAAAAAAAAAAATTCCTGAGGGAAATAGGAGCATTTTCTCAATCTCAACACTGCTCTAAATAGAAGGATTGATAGAGCTCTTCCATCCAAATTGACTATACAACTGGGGAAGGATTATGATATTGCATAGAAAAGGAGGAAAAGATACTCATTTGGGTTATGGATTTTTACTTTGAATAGTTTATATGTTAGCCATGCAAGAGGTATTTAGAAACCTGAAAGTTATTAAAGAGGTCATACCACTATGTACAGTGAAAACATTATTGCTAAATAAAAAGATGCCACTTATTTTCCTTTCTTTAAAAAAAAAACTTTAAAAAGGAAAAAAAGCAAATAAATAGAAAGAGAACAACGATCTACAGTGAGAGTCATCACAGAACTACTTTAATGATATACAATCTGTTAGCTATCTGAAGACTGTAAACAGACTAATATTTCGAGAAGCATAGGATGAATCACCCATTTAGAAGCATTGAAGAGAAAATGAAGGAGCTATGAGTGAGTTGTGAAGCAATGAATAAGGATGTATTACACCACAGGAAGCCATCAATATTTGTTTATTATGTCAGGATGAGGAATAAATCTGTTAGCTAATTTGTATTCTCCACAGTTAATTCCAGTGTTCCTGCTTGAGCATTTTTGTTTCAGAATGAGTGTTGCACAGCTGTTTAATGGTGCCATCAAGAATTCAGAAAGTCATGGTCCCTTGGAGATGGAAAGACATTGCAAAATATGATATCAAATCACAAATGATGAAACACCATTTCCTTCAGACACGCTGTACTCCTCTTTGACATTCTCCTGTACTTTCTCTCTGTCTCTCTCGCCCTCCCTGCTCCCTCCCCCATCCTCCATCTTTCTCACTTATAATTTGACTTAACATTTTCTCCAGTTGTAAAAATAAGTCTCCTCAGACAAAAAGCAAAGTAACTACCAGTATAAATGGTAGAGTAGAACATTTTTCTTTTGCAATTGCAAGCTTCTTTAAAATGTTTTTAAGTTTAGCAATGATGGCTGTATAATTCAAAACAGGAATTAAATAGTTCCATGTGCAGAAAGACCTATAGTTACAAATTTCTCTTAGGTAACAGTATTGATATTATAGTTTATGTATCCACATAGCTTATATAAACACAGAAAGTGGTAGTTTTTTTTTAAAGGAATATTTATTCCTTTAAGGTAGCATTTTAAATAATATTTATTACTTTCTAGATATTAGAAAACAGTACTGTTAATCTTTTTATGTTCTATAATGCCACATTCCTTCCATTCTTTTCAGATTTTGCTTTCCTACAAACATGATCTAAACTCGTTACCTTCTCTAGCTTAAAGGAAAATTTAATCTTTAAGCCAGCTTGAAATTATGACAGGAAAGTCACAAACTAAACTTGTACCTCTGAATTCTCCTTACGTAAGGCTGAGATTTGTTCCATCCAGTTTCACAGAAGGTTCCAGATGAGAATCCTGCTCTAGTGATTATAATCTCCTGCATGCACTCATTATAGGTTTAAAGGCTGATATACTACAACCTTACTTGTGTGAATTCTTTCTTTTTTTATGATAAAGCAGTGAATAAATTACTGTCCACCTATCAATGGTTTCAAAGTCTTTGAAAGTTAATAAATAATATAGAGGACAATAGAATGCAAAATTTATATTCTCCATCCCCTCCAAAAAATTATTAAATCAACTATATGCAATTTCAAATTAACATGGTCACATTCCTAAGTTGCAAACCAGTCATTAAAAGTTTGTCTTATCTTCAAACATGAATTTCAGTGTAGGGTAATTTTTTTCTTCCTCACAAATACATTTGATGACAAAGTTTCTTCTTTCCATTAGTGATTGTTTTTATACCCTTGATTGTTATAGTAAATCCAATAATATTTGTAAAAAGTGATTTCTCTTTGTAAAAAAAATTATTTTTTTCCAAATTGCATTTAACCTACCTATAAAGACTTATGTCTTTGCACATATATGTATGCAGTGTATATATATAGTAAGGATGGGATAACATATATTTGTATTTATAAAATATCAAACACTGATTAAAAATGAAAATTTAATCAGTCATGTTGATATTTTCTTGCTTGATTTGAACATTTGGTCATTTGACAAGATACAGGGATGAATGGGATATATTTTTAAATTTTTAGACATGACTAAGCTCCATTTGCGGAATAAGGAAAATATAACATCATATAATAGTGTGTATTCTCTAGATGTTAAATATTGCTATTTCAGGACAGAGATAATTTTTCCCAGTTATAATTTACTGAAAATATAAAGTTCATCTCTCTGGGGTTTTTGGGGGTTTTTTTGGAGGGGGAGGTAATAAAAGGAGCATTTTTATGAATTGCTCAGTTGAGAAAACAGACAACACACTTCATTCCATAAGTCTCTAAAATGTGCCAGCAACCAAATAAAAATCCCAGTTGTTTGTTCACTAGAGATTTATAAAGGTCTTCAGAGTAGAACTCATTTCAGAAGCATTCCTATGAATGTAAGGAAGGTCATAAAGGTTTTGTATTGATGCTCACTACTTGTTTTTCATTAATCATCTGGTTCTATAATTTCTAGTTTTCAGCACCATAAAGTTAATTCCTGATTTACTTTGAGGGACTAAAGTTATATGTCTTAGAAAACTGCACATCTGAGGCAAATGATGAAATGTGTAATTAAAAGTGAAATAACATACTTTGCAGAAAGTGTTATATGCTGTAAATTTGTTTGTCATACAAGGATTTAAGCAACTTTCTTTTCCTTAAAAACATTATTGTTAGAATTTTCCATTCTAACCACACAGGCTTAAAGAAAGGTTTATGTACTTTATTCTGAAAAAAAGTCAGGATCTTCTGTCAACCAACTGTACATATCAACAACCAACTGTACCTTAAGGCTGACTGATGTAACTTGTTCGTGCTATATCATTCGTGATGATGCAGTTATATAATTTGCTTTATATTTGCTTCCCTAGAGCTACTCAGGCCTGGTTTCTTTGCAGGCTTCAGGTATGTACTGAGCAGAAGGTATAGCAGAACTCAGAGAGGAGAGAGCCAAATGCATTATAAAGACACACTGTGTGTGTGTAGTAGCAACTCTCAGGAAGCAATTCTTCTGAGAGTCAACATAATTCTTTGTTCTATGAACTCTGGCACCTGTTTAAGATCCAGGAAGTAGAAGGATAGTTGCTCATTTGTAGCTTTGGAGGGAAGGAGCCTGCACTTCTCTTAGCTCTGACTTTCCCAGTGCAGCTCGATAGTTTATACTTGCTTAGGTAGGAGGTGGGGAAAAGAGAAAGGAAAACATGAGAAAAAATTTAGTTTTATCAAGAGAAGTATAGAGAACCATTTAACTGATTCTTAGCAAAGATATGTTGTGAAAGCTAACACAGTGGTTATGAAGTCAAAGGATCACTGCGGAAAGTACTGGACAAGAATTTTAAAAACCTTATATAATGCTTCTTAACATATTTATACTCACTGACAATTCTGAGGATTATTAATAGTCTTAATCAGCAAAGTGACTTCCATCTGTATTACTTAATGAGAGAAGAATGAAAACTTTTGAAGTAGCTTTACTAGAACATCAATTAATATTTATAATGCTATACTGCTGTGGATATTTCAAATTCAGTAATTGATGACTATTCACTGAGCCTCTACTTCACAGTTCCCAGATACTCTGCCAGGGATTGGACATACAGTAATTGTACTTGTAGTCCCGCAAAAGAGGTGGAATTAAGTATGATTCTGTGTGACATGATAAAGAAGAGAAATATCAGTATTGATTCATTTTTTTAATTATGGAAACTTTCAAATGAACACAAAAATAGAATAGCAAGTTAAACACTAAGGTATCCAATACCCAGCTCCTTCAATTATCAGTATATAGCAAACTCTCATTTTATCTTTTACCCTCAACCTTATCCTAGACACAATAGTACTTCCTCCATTAAAAATTTCCATAGGGGAACTTGGATGGATCAGCTGGTTAAGTATCCAGCTTTTTTTTTTTTAACTTTTATTAATTTATTTGACACAGAGAGAGGGAGAGTGCCCAGTAGGCAGAGTGGCAGGCAGAGGGAGAGGGGGAAGCAGACTCTCTGCTGAGCAAGGGAGCCCAGAGGTGGGGCTCTCGATCCCAGGACACTGGAATCATGACTTGATCCAAAGGCAGATGTTTAACCAACTGAGCCACCCAGGCACCCCAAGAATCCAAGTCTTGATTTTGGCTCAGGTTCTGATCTCGGGGTTGTGGGATTGAGCCCTGCTTCACGTTCCGTGTTTAGTAGGGAATCTGCTTCTCTTCCTCTTTCTCTCCTTCTCCCTCAGCCCCTCTACAAGCTTTTAAGGCTCTCTCTCTATTTCTCTCTCTAAAACAAATACATCTTTTTTAAAATGTCAATATATTTGTCTAAAAGATGAGTTTAAAATAAAATGTCTTAAATGAGATACCTGGGTGGCTCAGTCCATTGAGCACCTGACTCTTGATTTCGCTCAGGTCATCATGATCTCAGGGACATGGGACTGGATCCTGCATTGGTCTCGGCCCTCAGCATGGAGCCTCCCTCTGCTCTTTCCCCCACTCATGCGCTCTCTATCTCTCTCAAATAAATAAATGAAATTTTTAAAGATAAAAAAAAAAAAAAAACAAGAGCTGCTAAATGATCATGCCTTAAAAAACTAATAACATTATTTTCTTTCTATTGGCTAAGACACCATCACTGTTCATGTTTCCCTGGTTGGCTAAAACAATATTGTTGTAGTTAGTTTGTTACTACTAAATAAGTCAAAATAAGTTCTCTACATGACATTTCTTTAATGGGATTTTCCCCAGCATTTTACATGAAAAATTTCAAACCTACAAAGCTGATGGGGGGGAAAAAAAAAGACGAACATACTTACAACTGGATTCAGCAGTTAACATCCTATTAGAGGTAGTCTACAAAATATCTATCCTGGAATTCTTCTATCCAACCCTTCTTGTTTTTTTGAAGATTTCCAAAAATATTTGACCAGAATGGAGGAGGTAAGGTGTTTTAGAGACAGATGCATCCAGAAGAGTGACAAGGATACAATCTTGTAGGGCCCTGTTTTCCTGATTAAGAAGTATAGACTTTATTTCATATTCTCATGTGGAAGACTAAAAACAAGCCAGACAAACAAGTGAAAGAGGTAATAAGTTACACAGTGATCAAGAACCTTTGGCAGGTAGCAAGATTTGCTATTTTAAACAGAGTGATCAGGGCAGTCCTCGCTAAAGGGGGGGTGACATTTATATAAAGACCTGAAGAAGGTGAGTGACAATGCCATGTGCATATCTGGGGGGTGAGGATTCTAAGAGAGGGAATAGAGAGCACAGGCCCTGAGGCTAGCATAAATTGCCATTTGTTTTATCCTTTTAGTAAAGTGTAATTATGTAAACATTCTGAGGATATAGCAACAGGAATAATAGGCAAGAATAGAGTGAGAAGTCACCCATAATTATGTTCTGATGAAAATTAAATATTTTCATGTGTCTACCCTTTAGTTTCCATGCATCATGTTCACCTAAAATTTATGCATGTGAACATATATGTTCATATATGAGCATACATACATATATAGTTAATTTTAGCTGTAATTTATAAAAATTTTCCATGTTACTCTATAGTTTCTACATGGTTATTATTTTAATAGCTACCTACTATTCCTTGAAATGAAATACCATGAAATTTTTTACTTAGCCATTCTCTTGCTAAATATTTAAGTTGTATATCTTTTTCTTCTTATAAACATAGCGGTATCTTTATACATTTGTTTATTTTTCTTTTTAAAATACTTATTTTAGGAAAAATAAAAATAGATTTATAATATCAAAGGAATGAAAATTTGAATGATTTTGCTTTCTTCAAGTGTTACGTTAAGCTGCATTTCTAATCAACTGTATGTGGTTTTAATAGCTTCACAAATAGGAACAGCTAAGTTAAAAATTAAAGGATGTATTTTGATCATTTAAGCTATACAGGGTAATTTTGTTTTATTTTGCAATCTTTTTTATTAGCAAGACTTTAATATTGTACCATGTATTTATTTAATAGTTGTTATCTGTTAACATACAATTGAATGACCTTACATTTTTACATAGCTTTAATTTTTTATTTGAAATATTTTACAAATGTTATCTGTCAGGAAAACTAGTAAGAGAACATACCCATTGTTTGTCTTTGCATTGCTTTTGGAAATAAGAGCAAATGTCTATGAAATGTAACTGAAATTTAAAATAATTATTATGAAAACACCCAGTAGTTTTAATTTTTCTTATTATAAAAGAAAAAGACATTTTTAGGGTTGTTGTTTTTTTAACTTGTAACTGTGGCTTAAGAAGTAAGGCAATAAACATCAGCTCTCTTTGTGTATCAGAGGGTGAATGGGACCTACAAACTTGTCCCCTCATCTCCCCATTCTCTTCCCTCCCCACTCACCATTAAAAGAACGATACTCTGCTGAGTGGACAGTGGTATTAGAAGACATGTGGTTTTTATTAATAACTGAAAAAATAAAATAATTTTTAACCAGAAGAATAGGCTTTTGGTCAACAAAAGAATATCCCTGTATAACAGGCTCAGGAGAACCCTGTCCCCCAAATAGGGACATTTTTATGTGGACAAATGCTAGAAGTTCTCAAGTTGAAAATCAGTGACCATTGAGTAAAGTGGGTTCTGGAACAATACTTAGGGGATTTCACTGAATGAGTCTCACTGGAACAGTTGTATCTGTTTGTTTTATGTTTGCTCAAAGAACTGACTATTTATTTTCAGCCACCCTTCACCAGAATGCAAACCCTCAGTACCAGGACATTATCTGTTCTGTTCCACTGCCTAGGAAGTACCTGGCACATAATAATATGTTTTCAATATATGTTGTGTGAAGGAACCAAATCCAAAAATCTTCCCCACAACTTTCTTTTCTTTCTTTCTTTTTTTTTTTTTTTAAAGATTTTATTTATTTATGACAGGTCAAGAGAGTGAGAGAGGGAACACAAGCACAGGGGAGCTGGAGAGGGAGAAGCAGGTTCCCCGCTGAGCAGGAAGACAGATATGGGGCTTGACTCCAAGGTGCTGGGATCATAACCTGCACAGAAGGCAGATGCTTAATGACTGAGCTACCCAGGTGCCCCTCCCCACAGCTTTCAAATAATCAAGGTTGCTCTGTGTCTGGGTAAGTATTTCAGAGGTCTCATCTTTGAATTTTTAAAATTTCCTATTAAATTGCCTAGGCTCTCGGTTCTTTTTGGGAATTTTTCTCGGAAGACCATCACACTATTTCCATGATTTTTTTTTTAATGTGTTCATCTTTTCTAGAAGCTTTAAATGCATTTTAGTGGAAAATAGGAAGAAGGTTTATTGGGACTGTTAACGAAGTGTAATTTCGATCCAGATATGCTTTGTTTTAATAATATAAATTATATCCTTAGCCTCTATGACTATAGTACAAGGTGTCATATTTAATTGCTTATGCCTTTTGCTTCAGTAGAGTGGGGCCTAAAGGACCTATATAAAATTCTTCATTTAGAAAAATTTCTCAACTACTTTAATGGGATGTACCTTTGTGGCCTTCTGCATTTTTTTTTAAACAACAAAAAAGTGGCAGTTTTGCTTCTGGCCACACTCTAACCATTCCTGAACACTGATCTGACTTCAAAAGCATTAAAAAGTATGCTGTGCTTTTGAAGTTTGGCAGAGAATGCACATAAACATATCCCAAGAGAGTACCATTTCTAAAAAGCCATTTGCTATTAAGCAGTTTCAATTTTTCTTTTATTTCTGTTTTCTTTCTTTTCTTCTCTTTTTTCTTTTTTTTTTTTTTAATTTGATTCCATATTCTCTTTCGGTTTTGCTTGTACCCAGTTTATCACAAGGGAGACTTTTGATCTTAAAGTTTTGTTTTCTACTTTTATTCTAACATTGTTTTTGTTATAAATCATGTTGCCAAAGCATTTCTACTACTGTGTTTCTGAAAGTGGTTTCAAATGTGCAACTTTCAGTAATGTTTGTTTAACTGTTCAATCTTCATTTAGACTTGGGATCGCAGCCCTACCGAAGGCCTAGTATAGAACGATAGGGAAGCATGCATCTGATTTAAGATTTTTAATAAAAAGTGAAAGTCGAAAGTAATTTGCCCATGAGGGAGAGTGGCAAAGAAGACAAGTGGTCTGATGAACTTCCCATGATAGGTGAATGCAGAATTATCAGAATAGAAAGGCATGAAGTGGACAGTATTTCTGACACTCATTAAGTCCCATACAGACAGAGACCCAAAAGAAGAATAAGAGAATGCAACATATTGAATCTTCAAAAGAGACACTAGGATTACATTATGAAAATCTTTCCAGCACTTTGATAAATGGAAATAGCTAACTTTTAATTCAAACAATGAAATCCAACATCATTTATAAATAGTTGTGTAGTTTGGATTTTGGTCAATGGACATTTATTCAACATCATCTGTCTGAAAAAAAGTTTCTTTTAAATTTCTACATACTTCACCTCAGAGAATCCTAACAATAATGCTAAGATGTAGAAAGTATTGCTGTTTTATATAAGGGGAACTGAAGCTCTGATATTTTAAATAACTTGAAAAAAAATCACACGGCTAGTAATTGTTCCAGTTGGAATTTTATTTCCAGATGGTCTGATTCTAAATCCAGGCTTCTTTCTGTTATAAGCAACTTGCCCTGTTGGACCTACAGGGCCCAAAATAAATGAAAAATAGCTAGATAGCCTTTGTGTGTGCTTCATTGAAATACTCTTGTAGATAAGAGTAAGGATAGGCAGTGGTCATGAGATAGATAAGGAAAGTCAAAAAAATACTTTCTGATTTCAGAGAGGAAAAGTGTATCTCAAAACAGAATTTATAAATGCCGCATATATTTCTTTTCTATCTAGTCTTGTTTAACTATTACTGATTTAAACTTATTGCCTATCTTCCTGGCCTTAAGTAAGACAACTAGAATCAACAGTACATGAGGATAAGTAGAAGTGCATATCCTATTATTAGAATATGATTGTGTATATGAATATATTTTTAGAATAGGATTGTGTGTGTATGTATATACATATATATATACATATACATATCGTATACATATATACATATAGGCACACATTAAATACACAAATATATGTATATATTTCTGAGCACAAACATGGGCACAGATTTTTAAAGGAATGCTGCTGTTCAAACTCTTATTTTACAAACATTTCATCCAAAGCAGAAGGTGGAAATATATCTGAAAGCAATAGGCTGAAAGGTACTTGTCTTTTACCATTCCATTTGTCAGTTATGTTATGATTACACTTTTAAAGTATATGGATGGGATAGATTTATCTGCATATATTAAATATAAATCATGGAAATATATTTTGAAAAAAAATTTATATGAGGTTCTTTGAATAAATATGTTAAATTTTATTTTCCTAATACATTTGCATTTAGATCAAGCCAACATAATGAAGTATAAATATTTTCTTTACTAAACAACCAATTTGGTTTAGTATTTATTCTATAATTTCATCAGCATACATTCTTTTCCTTCCTTCATCTCCCTCCCTTTCTCCTTCTTATTTTTGAAAAAGCCATTATGAACAAAGAAGAGGGAAAAACATTTTTTTTCTTTCTGTTTTACTTTTCATGCACTTTGTGGTTACATTTTGTCATTGCCCCCATTAAGGGAAAAGGAAGTCTTCTTTTTGCTGTCAAGATTTCACACAACCAAATGCATTTATTCTGAAAGTTTTCTCTTCCTAATAGTTCTGTATCTGCGGTCTCAAAATCCAGTGTATACTGAAAAATGCATCCCTGATTCTGATTCTTGATCTTACGGCATCTCTATTTTGTGCAGTTACTTATGTTCTCAGTGATGATCTCTACAGTCATTCAAGTTCATAATAGATTATGAAAATCTATGGACATACGCTCTTTGTGGATGTGGCCATCACTGAAATCATTGAGATAGTAGGATGCATACTGTATAAAAAGAAAAGGAAGTATAAGTTTGAATGAGAACCAAGGAGGGAGACAAACCATAAGAGACTCTTAATCTCACAAACAGAGGGTTGCTGGAGGGGAGGGGAGTGGGGAGGGATGGGGTGGCTGCATGATGGACATGGGGGAGGGTATGTGCTATGCTGAGTGCTGTGAATTGTGTAAGACTGATGAATCACAGACCTGTACCCCTGAAACAAATACATTATATGTTAATAAAAAAATTTTTTTTTAAGAAAGAGTGAATGAGGGCACCTGGGTGGCTCAGTGGGTTAAGCCTCTGCTTTTAGCTCGGGTCATGATCTCAGGGTCCTGGGATCGAGGCCCACATCGGGCTCTCTACTCAGCAGGGAGCCTGCTTTTCCCTCTCTCTCCTCTCTCTCTCTGTCAAATAAATAAATAAAATCTTTAAAAAAAAAAAAAAAAGAGGGGCGCCTGGGTGGCTTAGTGGGTTAAAGCCTCTGCCTTCTGCTCGGATCATGATTTCAGGGTCCTGAGATTGAGCCCCTCATTGGGCTCTCTGCTCAGCAGGGAGCCTGCTTCCCTTCCTCTCTCTCTGCCTACCTCTCTGCCTATTTGTGATCTCTGTCTGTGAAATAAATAAATAAAATCTTAAAAAAAAAAAAAGTGAATGAGAACACAAATTTGAACCAGACTATTTGGGTTTGAATCATTGTTTTATCAATTATTAGCTCAAGGAAAATTAGTGAAGGTCTCTGTCCTTGATTTCATCAGCTGTGGGGTGGGCATGTGAATTGTACCTACCTACTACCCCTTTGGTCAATTTAGGGATTTAATGAGTAAATCTGAGTATTTATAAAGCACAAAGAAGAGTACTGTTATGAAGTGTTCATAACACTTTCATAACAGTAATACATACAGTAATACAGTAAAACAGTAATAGTAAAGTTGTTATTAGTCTATTAATAATTGTTCGGGTTGTTTTTTTTTTTTTTTAGTTGATATACTGATGATTTTCCTTGGATTTATGCAGTCTCAAATATTATGCTACATTTTACCAAGTTTATGGGTTTTGGGGGTGGCTTAATCTGTTGCCTCTTGGGATCTTCTCATAAGAGAGTGGTCTTAATCTAATTGATTTTTTTTTAATCTAATTGATTTTAAAAGAAACTGAGTTCAGGCCCATTGGTAACTTTTCTTACTGGAGGAATCATACCATATGATTCTTAATTAATCTTTGGCTAAGAGGATAAAATGAGGGTGTTTGTATAAGACCAACACAGTATCATCCTACAACTTGAATATAAAGATACCAATTGATTGCAATTATTCTTTGAAACTACTAATGAATTTGGTTTCTTTTATGCCACTCATATTATTAATCAGGCAATATTTGACACTCTTTGTGTAAGTTGGAAAAGTGACTACATTTTTTATAAATGGAAAAGTGAAAGACTATCAAAGGCAACTTTCATCAGTGTTCAAACAATATAGGCAATCATTTGTCTCCTGTGTGTTTTGTTTACCAGACACCTTTTTGTTAGTGTTTTTAGTAATTGGGTATAAAGGATGTGCTAATTCACTGTACGCTATAGAAAAAAAGTCCCCTAAATATCCAATGTGAACTGTTGATAAGTCATGGTATTGGCATAAAGAAGCAGGTATGACTGCACACGTGTGATTTATACATCTATTTCTGTGTTTTCTCCTGCCATCTGTACAGTAGCAGGAAGCTGAACCACATGCCTCAATTTATTTAACAACCATATTTAACTCCCACATTGTACCCAGGATGCAATAAAAGTATATTAATGATTACAAGGAAAACATTAATAAAGAAGCAAATCAGAGAGCTTGTGTGCTCAGCCAAAATGAACTTCCTAGGCCATGCCTGCCCATGTGAATATGGATCTGATTTAGGCTAAGTTTTCATTACCTTATTTCTCCATTTGCAAGGCTGCATGAATACTAATGAAAGCAAAGGGCTGTCTAGATGGGTAAACATGCAGAATCTAATAACGAAAGGTTTTCAGTAGTCCCACATGGAATTATAATAATTCCAATAAATGCGGCGGTCGGATATTAATAATAAGTATGTAAATGATTTACTCTTTAAAATGGTTAGTTTTCAAAGGTGAGGAGCAGTTATTTAATTATTTTTGTTGAGTGAGTGGCTTGGAGAAATGCTGATTTCAGTGCTTATTTGCTCCTTGGGAATGAGGCCTGTTGGTTAAAATAAAAATAGAACAAATAATACAACAGTACAACTATGTAGGTTACTGAAAGTTTTTTGTTTGCTTGCATGATTTACATGCCTGAGCAAAGTGGAAAAGCTGAGGGTTCAGACAGATTAGAACAGAGCCTTCCTTTTGCAAATAAACCATGATTATAATATATAATGATGTAGTGTCAGATATAGATTCTCTGAAATAAAATTAAGTCTCTCTGGGCTCATTCTCACCACTGAATTTTATGGAAGGAAGTGAATTCTCTAGTTGGGCTGTTAGGTCTGTATTCTAAGGAAACAAATGAATATTTAATGAATTCCAACCATGTGTGAGTCCTCTTGTTAGGCCCTCAGGAAAATACAAAGCAAAAGACATAGTACTGACCCTCCGGGTTTTGGAACAGTCAGAGATATAAACCCATAATGCAAAGTCTTAGAAACATTGTCATCTTTGGAGTTGGGCTTGTATTTGAATCCTGGATCACCTATCACCTCCATGAATTAAGCAATTGACTAAAATTCTTTGAATTTAACTTTACTATGTATGCAGTAGGAATAATGAAACCTAACTTGCAGAACTGATATAAATATAAGCAATTATTTACATGGTACCATAAACTAAAAAAATCACTTGTAGTTTGCCCACACCTATACATTTCTCCAAATATGTAGGTTCATTATATTATAACTGAGCCCTTGAAAATATAAGTAAACAACTAAACAGGCACAACTCTAAGATGCAAAATTGCAGTGGATCCAAGATAAAAGTTGATTTCTCTAAAGGGGTTGTGGCAGGTAAGCAGACTCTGCTCCAGAAAGTCATTCAGGGATCTCAGCAATGGGTGATGGGTCAGCTCTGTTTACTCCCTGTACTTAATTTCAGCCACTCGAATGAGGAGGATAAATAAGTTCAGGGCAAGTATTTTTATGAAGAAAAACAAACTGAATAAATAAGTAAGTTAAACCACCTAGAATTTGGCCTCATTGATTCTGTCACATTCTGTTTGTGAGGATTTACTCATATGGTTACACTTAGATAGAAGAGGGTCTGTAAAGCATAACACTAGCTACATGACCATATGTCCAAGCATAAGGAAACAGAGATTTAGGGAGTGCATTCGTTTGCCATATTTGTTCACTGTTTCACAGTAATAATGCAGTTGAATTTTGAAATGTTTTTCTGTCTGTAGTTAACTCCTAAATTTACATCTCTAGGCTTTATCTCTCTTTTGAGCTCCATACTAATCGTTTCTTCTGCGTTACTTAAAATCTCTTATTGTAGGACATAAAGGCATCTCATACTTAACAAGCATACATCTTATCTCTTGATCTTCTTTGTAACCCTGATCATTTTTTGGTTGGTTCTCTACACTGATCTTCATGATGTATTGCCTTCATGAATCTCTATTTCCCCAACTCCCATAGCCAACAGAACACCAACAATTGGAGCTTTTGCCTCCTAAATACAATATAAATTGGGCTCCTGGGTGGCTCAGTTGATTAAGCATCTGCCTTCAGCCCAGGTCCTGATCCCAGGGTCCTGGGATAGAGTCCTGCATCAGGCTTCCTGCTTGGTGGGGAGCCTCCTTCTCCCTTTTCCTCTGCCTGCCACTCCCCTTGCTTGAGCTATCTCTGTCAGACGAATAAATAAAACCTTAAAAAAAAAAAAAAAAACCCACAGACCTACCTGCATCCCTCTCTTTCCACTACCTAGACTCTTAAGCCATGATACCATTGTCTCTTGCTGAATACAAGGTAATAGTTTCCTAAATAGTTTTCTCAGGTCCATCTTTGCACCCCATCAGTCTATTCTCCATACCAGAGTCAGAGATGATGTGAGTGAGATTTGTTCCATTTTTACTTATACTCTGAAAATCTGCTATTATACCCCTACTTAAAATTTCCCACTGGCTTCCTAGTACCCTTAGTTTAAGACCAAACAAAAACTTTTGGTGTACTGCATAAAGTGTTCCATGTACTGGCTCCTGCCTATTCATGCAGACTAATTTCATACATTAGTTTTCTTGCTCTTCTGTTTCTACCAACCTTTTGTGTATTCCCCCTAAGTCTCATGCTGTCCTCCATTACAGTATCTTTACATGCATGATTTTCTCTACCCTTGTTCTTTCCTACTGTTGTCAACCAATTCACTCCTATCTATTATGTAGACTTCAGTTCAATAATTGATTCCTAGGGAAGCTTTCTCTGGCCTTCTTGATGTTGTCAAATTCTCTTCTTACGTACATTCAGAGTACTAAGAGCATATCATTCTAATGACATAATAGCAATGTTATGTTTATCGGGTTATTGATTGTCTCTCTACCCACTGGATTGTACTCTGTACATGTACACTGACTTTTTACCCCCTCACTTTAGAATGTTGAGACCTAATATAACATGTGGTCTATAATTATTCTACAGGAGTTTTTAGAATTATTAAAATATGAGTTTGATTTCAAAATCAAAATGCTCTTCATTTGTTTCAAATGAATAGTAAAAATAATGTTACCAACATTTAGAGAATTAAGGAATCATATAAAATTGAAAGGCTAAATATGCATCCAAAATGCATTTTTAAGGTGGATAATGAAGACAAAAGGTTATCTAAAAGAAGAATGTGTAAAGACTTCACATAACAAGAAGGGCAATGGGATGCCTGGCTGGCTCAGATAGTAGAGCATGTGACTCTTAATGTTGAGATTGTGAGTTCAAGCCCCATGTTGGGCACAGAGCTTACTTTAAAAAAAAAAGTGCAAGAACCAATATGCAAATGTAAAATTATGGGTGTTCCAGGTGATGGTATCTGGACCAGATTGATCAAACTGGAGAATTTTTTTCTTTTTTTCAGACTGGAGAATTTTTTTTTTTTTGAAAATTCTGAATATGAAGATTTGGATCGGAATCCAAAAGGTTATCTAAGTCAAACTAATGAATAGGAAAATTAAATTCATGCAGGAAGAATTTGTTGGGAACTATAGATGGAGACAGAAAAGTATGGGGTGATAAGATCTTTGGGCTGTTTACTATAGTATTTGGCACCAATTTAGATGACAAAGGTAGAAATGGAAAGAGATGGGAAGGAACTGTTAAATTAAAGGTGTTTATACTACTCGTAATATATGGACTGGAACCCAAGGAAGAGGACAGACATTGATTAGGAGTCATCTTCTTAGAGAATTCAAACCCAATAAGTGAAAGAGACCTTCACAGAAGAAAACAAAGAATGACAGAAACGAAAGACTCAGACTGAACAGTTGCAGAGACCCGTGTCAAGGATGTGAGAGAATACAGAAGATATAACAAACTTATGTAAGAGGTATATTTTGGTGATGTGTCCCTCAGCCCCTCCTCAAAAGAAAGTGTCCTTTTGTGGGCAGGCATTCAGAAGATAGCCTTCAGCTATCAAGGTCTGCCAGAGCTTCAGAAAGCTGGTCTACCCAAGGTCACAACATGCCAAAAATAGCCCAAACATGGTGACTGGACAAGGCAGACATGCAGACACCTGCCATCTTGGCTATACAGGATGTATTTGCAACAGATAATAACAAACCCAGAGCTTCCTAGACTCCATATGGTTGGTCAAGACGAGGTCAGGGAGGCCTGCATTGCAATTCAGGTTTTTCTGCACAATCCCACTTCCTCCTCCTTCCCTTCACAGGTATTAATTCATGAAATATATATATATATTGCACTCCAAACTCCACTCAACATGTGCTTCCTAAGAACCCAATCTGTGATCAGAGCTGAGAAAAAGAGGAAATATAGCTTCAAGGAAGTATTTCATAATAATCACATAGCTCTAAATAGAACTTTACAATTTTCAGATGACATTTGCTTGTTCTTTTTGATACCTGGTGCAACTTTGTAAAGTTGTCAAGTCACTGGAGGAAATTTAGACTCTGGAAATTAGTTTCTTCCCTGAAGTTATCCAGCTCATTAGAATTATGAATCTGGAGCTCAGAAGAGGAGTCATAGGTTGGGAGTCTTCCAGTTAAACTTCCTGAAAGCTATAGTGCTAGGATGGTAGAAATGGGACAGCATGCAAAACCTTCTGTCTCTAACTAAGCAAAGGTTCTTTACATTACACCATGACTCCAAAGAAAAAGAAAGTTAAATAAAGTCATCAACTGTGTCAGATGTTGGTGTGGTTAAAGAAAATGAAAGAGAATAGTATAACTGATAAATTGTGGAAACTTCCTAGACTATGACTAGATTTTTGAGTCTAAAGAGTGTGAAGGTACTGGTGTACTCCAACTTTCCTGCAATGAGCCTATGCTAAGATTTACTTCCCTTTTTTTGGAGGCTTAAAAAATATATATTTGTAGTTAATGGCATTTCACCCAAGAATTCTACTTGTAAGTAATGTATCCCTCAGCAGAAAAGGTAGAAGTATATGAGATATAAGAATATTTATTGAAGATACCTGTTGTGATGAGTGCTAATATTACACTGTATGTTAACTAACTGGAATTTAAATAAAATTTTTAAAAAGAATATTTATGGAACTACCATTAGAAATAGGAAAAAATGAAAAATCTAAATGTCCAAGAAAAGTGAATCAGTTAACAAATTTCTACATCATGGAAAGCTATGCAGAAATTATATTAATTTATTATGGAAAGATATTTATGATATATATATATTTAACTGAAGTATAATCAACAATGTTACATTAGTTTCAGATGTACAACATAGTAATTTGACATGTCTATATGTTACGCTGTGCTCACCATAGGTGTAGCTACCATCTGTCACCAGACAATGCTGTTGCAATATTATTAACTATGTTTCCTACACTGTACCTTTTATTCCTATGACTTACTCATTCAATAGCTAGAAACCTGTAATCTCCCACTCCTTTCACCCCTTTTGCCCATTCTCCTACCTCCTCCCCTCTGGCAACCATCATTTTGTTCTCTGTATTTATTGGTCTGTTTCTTCTTTTTGTTTGTTTATTCACTTGTTTATTTATAAGATTCCACATATAAGTGAAATCATATAGTATTTGTCTTTCTCTTTCCGACTTATTTCACTTAGGGCAAAGCTGTCTAGGTCCATCCATGCTGCAAATGGCAAGATTTCGTTCTTTTTATGGCTGAGTAATATTCTGTTGTGTATATATATCACATCATCTTTATCCATTCATCTACTTGGGCTTATTCATATCTTGACTATTGTAAATAATGATGCTACAAACAAAAGAGTGCATATATCTTTCTGAAATAGTGTTTTCATTTTCTTTGGGTAAATACCCAGTAGTGGAAGTACTGGTCACATGGTATTTCTATTTTTAATTTTTTGAGGAACCACCATACTGTTTTCCACAGTGGCTACATTAGTTTACATTTCCACCATTTTCACTAACAGTGCATGGGGGGTTCCTTTTTCTCTACAGTTCACCATTCTGACAGGTGTGAGGTGATATTTCATTACTGTTTTGATTTGTATTTCCCTGGTGATTAGTGATGTTGAGCATTTTTTTCATGTATCTATTGGCCGCCATTTGATGTATTCTTTGGAAAATTTCTTTGGAAAATTGAAAAATTCTATGCAGGTCCACTGCCCATTTTTATTCAGATTATTTTTTGGTTTTGAGTTGAATGGATTCTTTATATACTTTGCATATTAACTCCTTATCAGATATTTCTTTGCAAATACCTTCTCCCATTTATTAGGTTGCCTTTTCAATTTGTTGCTATCTTTCTTGGCTGTGAAGAAGCTTTTTCATTTTGATGTAGTCCCAATAGTTTATATTTGCTTTTGGTTCTCTTACCTGGGGAGACATATCTTAAAAAATGTTGATATGGCCCATGTCATAGAAATTATTGCCAATGTTTTCTTCTAGGAGTTTTACGGTCTCATGTCTCACATTTAGTTAGGTCTTTGAGCTATTTTGAGCATGTATGTGTGTGTGTGTGTGTGTGTGTGTGTGCTGTAAGAAAGTGGAAGTTTCATTCTTTTGCATATAGTTGTCCAGTTTTCCTAGCACCATTTATTGAAGAGAATGTCTTTTTCCCATTGTATATCCTGCCTCTTTGGTCATAGATTAATTGACCTTATAAGTATGGGTTTGTTTCCAGACTCTGTATTTTGTTCTATTGATCTATATATCTATTTTTGTGTAAGTGCCATAGTGTTTTGATTACTACAACTTTTTCGTGTATCTTGAAATCTGGGATTGTGATACCTCCAGCTTTGTTCTACTTTCTCAAAATTGCTTTGGCTTGATATTTATTTCTGTTCATGAACAAATAGCTCATCATAAGGCATATAGACAAATAAGATTCTGAAGATAACTTTGGCGACTTAAGTGTATGAGATAAACGTTCAAATAAAGTCTTTGCTCAATCAAAACCTTGAAAGAGGAAGTGGTGATCATTAGCTCCTAGTAGATGTAACAGTGTGGTCTTCTAGTGGATGAGATATCCTGGACCATAGTCATCAGAAATTGATAATTTCTAAATAATTTTCTTGTCTGTCTCAAAAGATCTGAGCTGTAGATTTCACAGTTTATACTGGTGGGCTTTAAAAAATCGGCCCAAATTAAGAGACTTAATGTTAAGCAATTGAAAGAAAAGCATTGTAAAAAAATTGAGGAAATTGAAAGAAAAGAATTGTATTCAAATAGAGGTGGTTTATCACCAACATATGTGTGTGTGTGTGTGCGCGCGCGTGTGTATTTTGGAGGGTGGCAGTAGATGGTTTATTTTTACTTCAGGAGAGAAACTTACCATTTAAAATTCTTTCTCTTGTAAATAACAACAAAAAATTCACAAAGTCAGACTTTCTTAAAAGGGTTGGTTTGGTTAATTCAGGGCTAATGACACTTTCTGTGTAAATATTCTGCCCTAGTTACTCTTGGCTTCATCTTAAAGCTGGTGTATTTTGGGTTTTGAGATGACTGCCCACAGCTACTGGAGAAATATACTTCCTGATTTATATCCAGTGGGAGACATATATACCCTACAATAATTAATTTGAATGAACAATTTCTCAGTTTTTCCAGAGATGATATAGCTAGTACAGTTCTATATGAATAGGGAACATTAATCCATCACATGTTATGGGGTCTTTGGAAATTAGGTCTACTGTTTCCCAACCTAAGAAGGGTTGGCTGGAAGTGGAGAAGCTAATTGGATTGAAGCTATGTTAGGAAAGAGGATAGAGGATACATGTGGGGTAGGCAGTCAATAAAAGCCACTAGATACAGCTTTTGTAATTGCACCTCTCAAAATTCCACCACAGGTTACTCCCTTTTTTGTTTATTTTTACATCTGGAACATTGATCTTTGTTTGTCACTATTTCATTTGTAGATTGGTATTTTATATTATCTGTCTTGGTTCACCCTGCTGGTCTCAGTAACAGTCCTTGAACATTATTTATCTTGGTTTGATTCACATTTGCTCAGCAGTTGTCTTCTGACATGGCTCTTTCTCATTCACTTTTCATTTATTAAGCAGCAGATGTATGACATTGTTTGGTTTAGTTCTTTCCAATTCAATTCAACAGTGTTTGCCTCAAATCATCCTTCTTCATCAAGCCATCTTCGTCCTCTACTATTCTCTTCCTCTCACTTGTGTACATTAGCAATAATCGTATAATGGGATTCAATTTCTTTTATCTCCCATGCATTCAGAAGTCATCTAACATCATTTGCTTCCATCCTCTTTGGGTCCATCCAGAGATTATTTATCTTTATTTTCTTTCTCTCATGGAGAAATTATGGACTTAATGCCACATGCTAGTCTTTTCAGTAGGAGACTATTTCTGATCAAGAAGTTGGGCATTTATTCATGAATGTTTTTGAGACTTCTCAGCTTCAGTTGAGTTGGCAATGCATTTTCATCACACCAGACAAATTCTACAAAAAAAAATGTTGGAAATGGAAATGAAATGAAGTGACCAACAACATCCTTGGGGTAGATTACTTGAACTATATTTTTAAAATATTGTTTCTGGATAATTCTCTACATAAGACTGCAGTGGTATTTGCAGAATCTACTTTTTAATCATCTACATCTGAAAAGAAAACAGGATTAAATATTTTATGAGGTTCTACAAGTTGTTTATACTTCAGTGATAGCTTTTGCCTTCATTCAAAGCATCCACAAATTCAGGGTGTAGATTTGCCCTACATGTAAGCATTGAAACTTGTCTGTCTACAAAATACCCCAAAAATATCCTTTCCAATGTCAGGTAAAGTTTAATGTTGAAACGTGTATAGGTAGAGTGGGTGATAACTTTATTATTACACGATGGAAGAATTGTATTCATTTAATAGCTAATGTGCATTGTCTTTTTTCAACTTCAGACCAAAACCAGTCACACTTATAGTTCATCACTGCATTCAGGGATTTATGTTTTAAAGAGTCTGTTTGGTACTATTTCAAAGGGTTTATGTATTTTTGACAAAAAGAGACCATTTGTTTAAATTTTTTTCTCTCTTGGTGTTCTACTTAAAATTCAGTTAAGTATTTAAATTATTTTTATAACTGAGTGTTATCCAATAGTAACTTCCAATTAGAACTTCTTAGAATGTTGCAGGAGAGTCTACTAAGCAACCTAGGTTTTCTGAAATAGATATATTCACACATATAAACTCTAAGATTAGGGTTTCAGATTATGTAAACCATTTGGTTTTAGATAGAAGACTTTTAGCAATTCTACTTCAGACTGTTACTGATGCCATAAAGACCCATCTCTTTTAGTAGTTTAATGACATGTTATGATGCTTACCTTGCTAAATATGTAAACAGTGTTCATAGTATTACTAGACAATTTCTATAAGATGTCATCAGTTTTAAACCACTGGGATAACACTGAGGTGATAAAACCTTTTCCGGTTCACAGAATCTTTGAGAATTCCCCTGATTTAGTCACACCTGCGAATACATCATGAACAAAGAATATGTCCCTTTCATTGGCTGGTACAAAGAATACCATAATAGAAACATCTCAATATTGCATTTGCAAAATACGGTTGACCCTTGAATAACAAAGAGGTTAGAACCACCAAACCCCTCCTTCCTGTGTACAACTTTTGACTTCCCCAGAACTTAATTACTAATAGCCTATTGTTGACTGGAAACCTTACTAATAACATAAACGTATTTATGTTATATTTATGTATGTTCTATGTATTACCTACTATATTCTTAAAATAAGCTAGGGAAAAGAAAAAATTTTTAAGAAAATGTTACTGAGAAATCAAAAGGAAGAGAAAATTTACAGTACTATATTTTTTAAAAAATAAATCCATGTGTAAGTGGACCCATGCAGTTCAAACTTGAGTTGTTTGAGGGTCATCTGTATCTTCTGTAATTTCTTCCCTGCTGTTTTTCTTTTGCTTCTCAATCATATTTGTCCCATTGTGTTCTTTAAAAAAAGGGAGGGAGGTAATATCAAGATTTCTGTTGTCTTTAGGGAAATGTATTCTTAATAATCCAAATCTACCAATTGGCGATATTGTCTACATTCCAGGGTGCCCTACATTTCAAGGGGGTAAGGATGGGTTCAGTGTTGCTCAGATTCAAAACTATTGTTGGCATGGTTTACTTTCCATGCTCTTGGAGTAGAGGAAGCATTCACACAGAACACAATGCAAAGGTGATTCCTAGAGTTGTGCCCTTTGTAGTGCTGATTTTAAAGCTCCAGTGCATTTTCACATTGCCTAATATTCAGAAATCCCTGGTTAATTGTGCATCATAAATCAGGAATAAAAAGCCTGGTCCTCATCAAGAAGGAAGGTAAGATGTGGATTATGGGAGAAATTCTACTTAAGCAGTAGAATCCCTAAATCCAGCCCCGGGGGAGTCAGGTTTGTGGCAAAAAGAAAAATAAGGACCCTTCAGTGAAAGTTTTCCCATAGAGTTAAATTTGTTTAATTTTAAAAAGTGCCTTCAGTTTTTAGATTATGTTTTTACTTGATGATTTTTTTTAATGAGCAAAACTGTGACAACAGTCCTGTCTAAGTCAGCTCTGGCTGCTATAAGAGACTACCATAGACTGAGTGGCTTATAAACAACTTTTGCTTCTCACAGTTCTAGGGACTGGGATGCCCAAGATGAAGTTACAAACAGATTTGACATCTAGTGAGGGCCTGCTTCCTGGCTCAGAGTCCATTCTCTTGCCTTGTCTTCCCATTAAGGAAGGGTTGAGGAAGTCCTGCAGCCTTTTTAATAAAGGCTTTAATCTCATTCCTGTGAGCTCCACTCTCATAACCTAATCACCTTCCAGAGGCCCCACTTGCGAATACTATCATATGGGAATTCAGTTTCAATGTACACATTTTGAGAGGACACAACATTCGGGCTGTGTAAGACCCATTTAAAAATATTATTTTATTAGTTTATGAAATACAGTTTTAGAAACTGCTGTAGTAAGACATTAAGATCTTTAAAAATTGACTATCATGAGTCATGTAAATAGTAAACCACTCAACTTTATATTGATTCCTAGTTTGAACATGGGGAGGAGACAGTATGGAGAGCTGTGATATATTCTAGTGGTCACTGTAGTTCATTACAATTCTCATTTCATTTTAAACCCTAACATATATGCTCCCAGACTTTTAAAAAAGACAAATAGCAATTATGCTCATTACTGATGGTGATTCAATGCATTTCATTCAACTATCTCAAAAACACATTACAATCATAGAGTCTACTGCTCTATGTCAGTTTTAATGGCTTCATAAAACAATGTTTTGTGGAAGTAAATAGCTAATGTACTAATTAATAATTCTAATCCTGAAATTCACAATTATATTTTACTTGTTTTTTATTGAGTGATTTATTAAGTGTATCATAAAATGTAATCAAAATGCTCTTTTCAGTATTAGATTAATAATGTTCAATTATGTGTTATATTGTTTTATACATGTACATCAAGACTTCTTAGCAAGATTTTGAGTTCCCAAGAGGCAGAATTGGTCATTTTTCTTTTATGTCAAGCAGTGAATCCATTTCAGGTCTGTTGGTATCATTGGAGTTCAGGAAACACTTTTTGTATTTTGTGTAATAATAAGCTTATTTTGAGAGTTGCATTTATTTTCAAAAGATTTGGAAGCCTTAATCTAGATATCATAGAGAAATAAAGATTTTTTAAGTGTGTATTTCTTTCTTTTTTTAAAGATTTATTTATGTGAGAAAGAGAGAGACTGAGCAGGGGAAGGGACAGAGGGAGAGAGACAGAGGGAGGGAGAGAATCTCAAGCAGACCTCCTGCTGACCACAGAGACCCACATGGGGCTCAGTCTCAGGACCCTGAGATCATGACCAGAGCTGAAGTCAAGAGTCAAACACTTAACTGACTGAGCCACCCAGGCATCCCAATAAGTGTGCATTTCTATTCCAAAAACTGAAATAAAGTGCAAGAGAGCCATAAATAGGGAAATCAGTTTCAGTACAATTTTCCAATTGTCTATGGTATGTTTGAGCAGATATATCACAGTTCCACTGCTAAATTTTAGGGTAATAAACTGTACTGTTCTTATTAATGCATTAATGGTCAATAATATTATGACCATTATATAGTTTAATAAATAAAAGAAAGCCCCAGGGACGCCTGGGTGGCTCAGTTGGTTGGACGACTGCCTTCGGCTCAGGTCATGATCCTGGAGTCCCGGGATCGAGTCCCACATCGGGCTCCCAGCTCCATGGGGAGTCTGCTTCTCCCTCTGACCTTCTCCTCACTCACGATCTCTCTCACTGTCTCTCTCTCAAATAAATAAATAAAATCTTTAAAAAAAAAAAAAAGAAAGCCCTACTTTCCCAATATCTAAGAAAGTAACACAGTATCTAAAAACTGAAGTTTTGACCATATGTGGTCTTAAACTGTAATATAATTAAGAAAATTTATTTTTCCCTGTCTTCATTTTTTTTCATTTCAAATTCTTTTCACACAAGCCAGCCTATCCACAGGATGGCATTTAATTCTTTTTTCATATTATGAGACTTTTACTCTTTAACCACTACAGAATTTGCTCTTCAACCATCTGGAAACCTTAAAATCCAAGCTTTGAAAGGAACTCTACGCTAGTGATAAGATTTTTCTATAGACTTGTTTCTTCATTGCTTTTTTTTCTATGCTGGCTCCTTTAAATTATTGTAAGAACTTTTTAAAGCATTCATTATATTACATTTTCATACCTGATTTTGAAAATAAAACATGTATTTTAATAAATATAGTTACATGATTCCTTTGAATAACTTCTCCACATTTGGGAATAATTTCCAAAATAATCTCAGTAGCTATTTTATATGGTCTATGAGTTGGTGTCATTGTGTGGTATGCTTTATCCATCGTGGCCAATTTTATCCATATAGGCGCAAAAAGTGTTAATTAACACGCAAAAGCCCCTTAGTCTATGATCAATAAATCTACAGTGCTATAGAATATCCATATGGTGAGTCTGAGTATGATGAGTCTTTCTCTTTCCTTTCCCTTTATAAAGTTTTATAAAGTCAACTTCTCTGAGAACAGAAAACCATCTATCTCCACCAGTTTTTGTCTTTAGCATTTACAAGAGGATTTTCGCCCTTTCTGCCAAGGCCTTCCAAATTTGCCAATGACCCTGATCTGCCAGGAGGTAATATTTAATGCTTTAGAGTTTCTTGAGAGGTTTTTTTAAAGCATTGTTTCCACATACAAAGTACAACCCAGGCCCTTTAATGGTGAGCTTGTCACAGCAGATTAGCTGAGTTTTATATTAAAATATGACATTTCTGGTTGTGTTCGCAGTTACAAATTCAGTTTGTCCAATTATATCCTAGTAAGGGAATGTGTTTTTGTAGGACCTACAAAATAACTGCATTGCCATAAAAAGAAAAGGGACCCAGTGAAGGCACCTTGCATAAATTCTAACCAACATATTGAGGAATTTTGTGGATAGAATCAAAATCTGCCATTTTATGTATATAAAAATTCTCAATGCTTGCTTACTTTATATCAGCACAGAAACTGTTTTTATGAAAGTAAAATCATAGAAACTTCTTTGATTTACAACTTTAGTGCCTTTATCACTATTAAATCAGCACTTCTCATTCTATGATTTATTAAATCCTGAAAATTTACAAGCTTTCACTAATGAAACAAATTTTTCTATAGACTTTTAAATTTGTTATTTTTCTTTTCTCTTGTGAGTTGTATTTCCTAAAAAATTACTGTTGTTTTCATTTTTAAATTTTGGTTCACTGATAATTTGAAATATTTCTTAACTTGACAATCAGTAATTTACTTCTTAAAGCATAAATATTCTTTTTTCTTATTGAATTAGAATGTGATAGTCCATTTCAATTTCTAAGCCTTTTACCTAAATAGATTTTCTTTCCTACGTAGCAAGTTATCCATGTTTCTTCATAATTTTTTTAACACTTTCAGCATGAGTAAGTGTATTGTGTTTTTTTTTGTTTTTTTTTTTTGTTTTTTTTTTTAAAGATTTTATTTATTTGACAGACAGAGATCACAAGTAGGCGGAGAGGCAGGCAGAGAGAGAGGAGGAAACAGGCTCCCGGCTGAGCAGCGAGCCCGATGCGGGGCTCGATCCCAGGACCCCGAGATCATGACCTGAGCCAGAGGCAGAGACTCTAACCCACTGAGCCACCCAGGCGCCCCGAGTAAGTGTATTGTTGTATCTTACATCAAGGAAATCCACTGGGGAAAACTTGAATATATAAAATAAGAAAATCCATTAGAGAAAATTGAAAATAAAGTATAATTTTATTTCAACAAAATATGCATTTCTTTATAAATACACCAATACATAATGGAATTTCTTAGTTGATTTATTATTTACAAGTCAAAGATTCACTTGAATAGATATCAGGCAATAAAGAAACTGCAATCTAAAATGACAGACTCTCTGTTAGCTGAAATCAATCTGAAGTAAACATAAAACCCCTCAGAAGACATGAAATTAAAACAAAATAAGTTATGAATTTAAATTTTTAAATGATAATATTTTTAAGGAAGTTACCAAGTTTAGTGAGCTCTTCCCTGTTACTCTGTGAAATCAATGAAACTGTAGTGATCTGAATAATTACTTTTTCTTGGAAACTAGTTCATTTAACCTTGAGAACTAATTTTAGTATTTTATTTTATCTTAATTTTTTAAAATTTCATTTATTTATTGAGGGGGAGGGGCAAAGGGAGAGAGAGAAGCAGACTCCCCGCTGAGCAGGGAACCAGAACCCAGATGCCGGTTAGGATCCCAGGACCCCGGGATCATGACCTGAGTCAAAGGCAGACACTTAACCAACTGAGCCACCCATGCACCCCTAATTTTAAGTATTTTATATATATTTTTAAAAACATGGTTTATTAAATTTATGGGATTGCCTTAAATTAGAATTACACATGCTTTTTATTATTTTTTTATTTTACTTATTTGACAAAGAGAGAGAGATCTCAAGTAGGCAGAGAGGCAGGCTGAGAGAGAGGGGGAAGCAGGCTCCCTGCCGAGCAGAGAGCCTGATGCAGGGCTCCATCCCAGGATCCTGAGATCATGACCTGAGCCAAAGGCAAAAGCATTAACCAACTGAGCCACCCAGGCGCCCCTACACCTGTATTTTAAAGAGTTCCATAAAATATTTTTTTTAAGTCAGTGTGTGTTGACTTATTTTAATTTTTGTAGGAGGATCAGGAATTCTTAGAATTTCTACTTTTTAGAAGAGACATTAGAGACCATTTAACTGAGTGATTTTTTTACAATTGCAGTTGCTGTGGGCCACACAGTTTAAATAACCTCAGTCACACAATCAGTAGCAACAGTCTGAAACTCTAGTTGTTTTTAAGCACTGATTTGTTACCAATGGTAGCCAAAATAGTAATCTCTGAAAGCTATATATATATAAATGGAGGTTAAAAGTGATAGAAAATTAAGAAGTGGGACAAGGGGCTTATTTAAATATAAAGATACAAGTATCTAAGCCAAATCTCATATGTGTATTTAGGTTCATTAATGCTTATGTGTGCACCAAGAATATATAGTGAGTTGGGGGAAATCAGAGGCAGAGATAAACCATGAGAGACTGTGGACTCTGAGAAACAAACTGAGGGTTTTGGAGGGGAGGGAGATAGGGAGGCTGGGTGAGCCTGGTGGTGGGTACCAAGGAGGGCAGGAATTTCATGGAGCACTGGGTGTGGTGCATAAATAATGAATTTTGGAACACTGAAACAAAAAATAAAATTTAAAAAGAAAAAAGTAGAAAAACTTATGAATACTCTTAAAAATACAGCTCATAAAAAATTTAAAAAAATTAAAAATGAATGTATATACATTACTCCTTAAACAATTACTTCCAGACTCCTCTTCCATCCATTAACATGTCACGGGCCATCCTCTTAATTATACTGTAGTTGTTCCACATGACTTTTACCTCCCCTCATACTTCTCAATCCTCAGTTTATATCTCATTAACGAGTAAGCTCGCTATAATTGAATTTGGCCAGTGGTTCATTAATCTTTTCAAAAATAATTTTTAGTAACCTTCATCTGCCATACAGTATGTGGGGAGACATTTATGAGCAAGAAAGATTAGATTCCTCCCCTCACAGAGCTTATTGTCTAGGGTAGGGCAAGGGTACTCCATGGACTGATGCTACTCCTTGAACTGTGTAACTGCTTAAGACATTACCTCTGAAATGGACCAGACTAAAACTGCACATGTTTATTATCAGTTCCTACAGGTCAGAAATCTGGGCATTGGTGAGCTAGGTCTTCTGTTTCAGAGTCTTTTGCCAGGTTGCAATCAAAATTTCAGTCAAGGCTCCAATCTCATCTGCAGGCCAAGTGCAAGGAGCTCTGCTTCCATTCTCACTCACAGGATTTAAGCAAGATTCAGTTTCCTAGAGGGTCATTGGACTGAGGACTTCAGTGCAGCACTGGCTGTATTACAGAGGTTATCATTAGTTCCTTGCCACGTGGATCTCTCTATAAGGAAAATCGTAAAATGTCATCTGGGTTTCATTGTAGTGAACAAGCAAGAGAGAAAGAAAGTGGTATTCGGGACGGAAGCCAGAATCTGTTTGTCACATAATCTTGGAAGTCACATCATATCCCTTTACTATGTTCCAATCATTAGGGAAATATCACAACATCTGGCCTGCCTTTTGGGAAGATGACTCAGGAGCCAGGGATCATTGGGAAATATCTTAGAAGTTACCTATGACAGGTTTATATTTTACAAATATACCAGTACGTGATCAAATAGAAATTTTTAAGTGGAAAACAATATTGTGGTAATAACTGTGAAGGGATTGAGATTTTATTCTGTGTCTGTATGCCATTTAACAGGTTAACCTGTCGCGATTTCATGGATCTGGTAGGAAAACAAGAGACTAAGGACTCAGAGACTAAGGACAATTTATTGCTTGTAGCAAGCAATGAGAGTAGCCAGAGCATTAGTGTTTGTGGTTTTTTTTTTAATTGTTTCATTGATTCAGTTTTTGCCAGATGATATCTATGAAGAGTGTCAGATTACACTTGCACATGCTACAGATTGCCTTACAGGAATTCTGAAATTAGTGAACCTAAATCTTTTACAATGAACAATAAGCATACCTCTCCTTTGTTCCAAAGGAAAATGCTATTTTTGTAGTCCAGATTGTAAGCAAACTTGTGCTTTATTCCAAAAGGAGACTCTATCTTTATCCAACAAGGCTGTATGCTGTAGAAACATCCTTGAAAAGATAGTGGGGAAATAAAGGGCTGTCTTGTTCATGCATAGGACATGAAGGAACATGACAGTCTCATAGATTTTGTTTCTTAACATCCTGATTCTTCAGCACATGTAGTTTGAGAAGCACTGATCCAGAGGAGTCAGGGTTTTTTGTTTTTTTGTTTGTTTTAAACTCTTTTGCTCATACAAGTTATGATCTATAACCTCTTTTTCTTATGATTCCAGGAGCCTGTCATAGTGTCTCTGAAATCATTGTAGTGATTGGTAATTTTAATACAGAGTATTGGGAAAGAATCTGTTGCTTCATGTATGTTTCATTCTTTTTTTTTTAAAAAATACTGGAGTTTGAGAATGAATGAATGAATGAATGAATGAATAAAAGAGTTTGAGGTAAGATTGCATAATAGAGATCCTGATGGAATGTTGGAAAGAACTGGAGTATAAACTAAGTTGAGTGGGGGTAAAGATAAGTCCTGCTTATTAGAATTAACATCAATCAAATTCTCTTGAAATTTCTTTAAGAGAACCACAGATGACAATAAAAATAAAAGCCATTGAAGACATGCTCTGGAGGATCTGTACCATGTTATATGTTGACATCTTGGAAGAACCATGAAGTAACCAACTCTTATCTTCATAGGAGAGAAAACTTTTGCAATATTAATATGAAATCCTGTTTAGAATGGAAAGACAATGGAAAAATCTGCTGCCTGAGAGAAGGAGAAAGCATTATGGTTAGCTTCTGGAAATAAGAGAAATCAATTTAGTTAATTTCAGAGAAAACCTATAGGCCAAAAGAAACTTATGGAGAAGTGGAAAATACAATAAGAAAACAAGCAAAACTGTGGAATAGTTTGCATCTTTTTAATCACAAAAGTGAAAAAGACTGAAATTACAGCAGAAATCTGACCAAACGGAGTTAAATCTAAGTTAAGGCTGTACAGGGCAAATGCTAAACTCCTGAGCATAGAAATATATTAAAGATAACATCATGCAGATGAAACAAACGATAATTAGAAACACCGCTGCAGATAGTCTAGTTACCACCATCTTGAGTGAGAGTCTGGAAAGGATTTTGAAAGGGAGTTATATTCCAGAGAAACAAGGCTATCTTGAGGGAGAAGAAATTGTGTTACATGCTCAGGGGTGAATTTAAGTCATTGCCCTCAAGAGAGATTTTGCCTATTCCTGACTTGTTGCTTTCCCTCTTGACACTATCAAATCAGAGTAGGTAATGAAGGAGGAAGTTAAATCTTCACATAATTTCCCCTCTGCTCTTTGTTGCTATAGGAGGCCCCTTATATGAGGTAAAGCTGAAAAGTTGAATTTAATGCCCTAAACTTCCCTGGGACTGGTGCAGTAGCCAGGCAGCTTACTACTTAGAGTGTTCTTGTTTCTTTCATCTCCCAAGAATGTTGAATGTTGACCTGTGTGGGGGTGTTTGTGTAAAATCCATGGGAATATTTCGAATAATATAAACAAAGCAATATCTACCACATTCCCATCCCAGTATCATTTCTGCCCCCTGATACATATACTATCAATTTGGTGTGTATTTTTCCAGACCTGTACATAGACATTTACGTGTCATTTATGTAGATGTAGAAAAGGGATCATATAGAATAGGGATCAGACAACTAAATCCTCTGAGTCAAATCTTGTCAGCCCTCTGTTTGCTTATAGCCTGTAAGCTAAGGGTGGTTTTACATTTTCGAATTGTTACATTTAAATAGTTACATAAGGGGAGCCTGGATGGCTCGGTGGTTAAGCCTCTGCCTTCGGCTTGGGCCATGATCTCAAGGTCCTGGGATCGAGCTCTCTGCTCAATGAGGAGCTTGCTTCCCCCCGCCCCCCACCCTCTGTCTGACTCTCTGCCTACTTGTGATCTTTGTCTGTCAAATAAATAAATAAAATCTTTAAAAAAAAAATAGTTATATAAGAACCCACACGAAAACCTCAATTTTGTCTCTTGTTCTGCAAAGCCTTAACTATTTACTGCTTGGCCCTTTAAGAAATGGTTTGCCAGTCCTTGATATAGAATGAACTGTTTTCCAAAATATCTTAATTCATATGTAAAAAATATGTTTTAGAGAACTTTCTGTGAATCTATCTCATTCTTTTTAGCTGAAAGATCATATTCCATGGTATGGTTTACTATTGTATAAGCCACTTATGTTTTGACAGTTACTAGGTTTTGTCTCATTCACTTATGTTTTTGTTTTTGTTTTGTTTTTAAAGATTTTATTTATTTGACAGAGATCACAAGTAGGCAGAGAGGCAGGCAGAGAGAGGAGGAAGCAGGCTCCCTGCTGAGCAGGGAGCCCGATGCTGGGCTCGATCCCAGGACCCTGGGATCATGACCCGAGCCGGAAGCAGAGGCTTTAACCCACTGAGCCACCCAGACACCCCAAGCCACTTATGTTTTGACAGTTACTAGGTTTTGTCTCATTCTTAACATCAAAGACAATGCCACAGTTCCCACACTTTGGGTGCACAGGGGCAAGTATTTGCACGTGAATATTTTCCATTGATTCTTATAAATAACATACTGATAATCTCTCCATAGATCTGAGTTCATTTCCTTCTTTTATGTTTTTTAGTAAAGTCAGATGCTCCTCATTCATCACTTTATGAAAATTGTTAAATGCCAATAAGAAATATAACTATCAAGTGTACCACAGTCTTACATCAGTAGGTATAATACATTTTCCCTATAGGCAATGCTGTAAAGGATGACAAATTATAACCAGAAAAGTACTTGGCAAACACAAAAATAAAACAGGAGACATCAATTATATGAGTTTAATGCTTAAAAAGCATCAGACTAATCCAGCCTAATAGATCTATCTCAAAAATAAGGATAGTGTTGTTAATTGATCAGGTTATAGGCTACTCCTTTTTTTCAACAGACTGTCATTCTCATTTTAAATATAAAGCCCTACCTCCATATGTTAGCATATAATAGGACACACATAATCATTGCCAAATGTTTGAATGAAGACAGTTATGTATTTTTGTTTTTGAAACTGGTATTTCTGGATATATGATTAGAGGAACATAGATTATATAATGCGTGAAATTTAATTCAAATAATGTATTTGTTATGGAAAAAAATAATAGAGTCACATTATCATGAATTCTTAGAAACACATATTTTAACTAATTTTAAAATACTGTAAGTAATATGTAGGGAGTACAGAGTGAATCAGAGAGCATATGTGAAAAATAGTATTTTTTTTTAAAAAACCTGTGCTTTTGAAACAAATGACAAAATGTTGTACTGGTTGACTAGCTCAGAAAGATTTTACATACATACAGAATGTCAAAGCACATAGTTTAAGAACATATACTAATCATGTTCAAATAATTTAAGAGTTGTCATAGAAAATAAGAACTGAACATTGTTACGTTGCTCTAAAGCAAGTTCTCAAATTTCATCCTGTAAACCTGGAGGGCTTAAGTCTGCTAGGCACCACCTCCAGAGTTCCTGAATCACTAGACAGGCTTTGAGTGTCAGCTTGCCTATGCTAAACTACCTCCTCCAGAATCCCTTTCCTATATATTTCTGGTTAGGGTGGGCTACAACAGATAGCATGGAAGAGGAGGAGGAAGGAATGGGAGCAGCAGTTTACTTGTTCCAAACACAAAAACTTTACCCAGTGACTCAGTCAAACCCTAATCTAGGTACTGCTGTGAAGAGGCTTTGCAGATGTAATTAAGACCCTAATTAGATGACTGAATTAGGGAGATTATTTGGAGATGGGCCTGACCTACACGGCTGCAAGGCCTCAAAAAAGCACTTAGACCTGAGATGAAGCGAGAGCAAGGAAAGGAAGGGGAAAGACAAGGGCACAGAAAGAGACACAGAGAATGAGGCTCCCACTGTGGACAACTTCATTTGTCCATGTCCATGGGTTCCCAGCCTGTGTGTGATCTGACTTTCCCAGTTACCTTCCCCTAAGAATGTTGCACTTGCTTAGCCAACCCCCACAATTGCATAAAGCAACTTCTTAATAAATTGATCTCTATATATAGTATATGTAATATATAAATAAACATAAATGTATATATATACATACAAGCATATACATGCTTCGCTGGTTGAACCATGACTGGTACCGTCATTTGGGTGGGACCTGGGAATTTACATCTTTAACAAGTCTCCAGGTGATACTAAAGCTGCTGGTCTGGGGATCTCACTGTGAATTGCTTTACTAAAGGATAGACATGGGTCAACATGTATAAATTAACAAGAATAAAATATTAAACACAGCATGAGACAGAGGTGTCTAACAACCTGGGATTTTCATCCATGAATAGTCTGCCTTGCAAAGGAATGACATTCTCTGCATTGTAAATGTTCAGGAGTTTGGATGATAAGAGTATACACTGAGTACGTTTCATATGCCAGGCAATCTTCTTAACACTTAAGTATTAACTAACTTAATTTATTACTATTAATTATAATAATTATTTATTTTTATTATTTTTATTATGGAAGATAAAGAGTGCACATAATTTGCCCAAGGTCATAGCAAAGATGGCAGAACTTGGATTTGAACTGAGATAGTCTGATCAAAAACCCATGTCTCTGAATAATCAGCGATACTCCCTGCTCTCCCTTCCTCCCACTCCCCGTCTATAAATACTCACACACACATAACATGTAGCTCAAAGGTGCTCTTAGAGAAATTATTTTAGTGAGAATTATTTGGATTAGATAATCTGGAAGGTATTTTTGAACTCTGATTCTATGATATAGATGAAGTAACTGGCTTGATGAAGGTCTAATTCTTCAATTTTATTCTTTCTTCTCCCATTCTCAGATTTTACTCTTTTGATTGTTTTCTTTTGTAAACAATCTTAGTTTTATGAACATGAACTCTTGGCCCCCTATGACTTGGATAAATATTAACATTTTAATTTTTTTAATAATATACATTCTAATTTTTCCTATCATGGGACAATTCAAGTGGGGAATTGATAACCAAATAATTTAGACCTCATAAAATATATTATATAATATATATTATAATATGTAATAATATATAATATATAATAATTTAGTTCCCCCATTTTTATTAATACATGTTTTTGCAAAAACTGCTAGGACTGTGTGCCATTCTGCCTCGTCTCTACTATATGATACACGTTTACAACTTAATGAGAAGAGAGAAGAGAAAGGATTTCCAGGACCTAAAATGTTATTAGTGAATTATATTATCCTTATCATTAATCATCATCTGTTATGTCACATTTGCTCTCCATCTGGTTGGGTATCAGGTGTGATGCTGAATAGTTTCAGTACATTAATTTCCAACTAGTGACTACTGGTGGCGGAGAGATTAGGTTACTCTGTGACTATTTATTAACTTTGTTAATTGTTTGACAAATCATTATTGACTACCATTCACAGAATGACAGGTGGCCGATAATATGTTAAATAGCATTTGCTGTACTTTTATGATCTCTTGATAGATCATACATTTAAAAAATTAAAAAATAAAATACATTTTTTCCTTTAAGGGGATGAAGGAGTTACATTATAAAATCAAAGTATGAATAATTTTGGTATGAAAATGAAGCCTAATTTAAAATGGAGTAATGAAGACCAAATTAACCTTAAATGCTCACACAATTAAGGGTTGTTTTCAGAATCTTTTGTGCTTCTCTGATAATGAGTGTATTAGGAGAATGTTCTAGTAATCAATATTATAACAGTAGGAGAGCAAGCCTGGGAAAGAATCCAAAGTTAGTGAATAGTTCATGGTACAAATGCTTTCTGGGTGAAATAATGAAAGGTAGACAAGTGTGAATTCATGTTCTTTTCTGGTGCTTTTATGCATGTGAAATTTCAATAGGGCCTGAACAAGACAAATTAAATAATGGAACATGTTTAATTGTTTTCACCTTTAAAACATCAAAAAAGGAGTTTAAACTTTAAAAATTTGCTGATTTGGCATTTAAAAAAAAAGAAAATATAATATGGAATGACCTGAATACTGGGAAACTCATCAAAAGAAATAATGACCTATTGAGTAAATAATCTACAACAAAACCTAGAACTTTTTCCCCTGTCTTCTCAACTTAATATAAGGTCTTCTTATATTAACTAGAGTGATGAAAGCTGATGAGACAAATAAACATCAAAATTTCATTGACATAACACAATTGAGGCTTATTTCTTGCTTGAATAACAGTTCAAATGCAGGTGTTTCTACTCAGAATATGGCTTTACTCCACCTAAAGATTTAGGGACTCAGATTTTTCTATTTGGGGACTTTCTTATTCTCTACTGTTCCAGAGTCTAGTATGCTCAAGCAAAATAAAGGGGAAAAAAGAGGATGGAGAAGGCATTCACACATTTTAACAACATCATAACATAAATGATAAATGCCACGTTCACTCACATTCCATTAGCAAGAAATACTCATATGACTCCATTTAAATGCAAGGGAGGCTGGGAAATGTGCTTCCTGCCTCGACACCCAGTTCCCAGCCATTACTCTAGTCTGTGGAGGAGTAACATAAATTTTGGTTTTTGGCTAACTGTCTGTGACAGAATTGTCTCATAAAAGGTGTTACATTTGTATTTGGAGAGTAAATGGACAAGGATTACATTTGTTTGGACTACCTTCTAGGAGGGAAAAAGATCACCAGGTCGAGGTGTCATCAATGAGAATCCTGGAGTTTTCTCTCTTGTGTACATGGCAACAGGTAGAAGCAAGGTGGCAGCAGTCTTCCAGCTTCATCACACCTGAAAGATTCTTTCAGTTTGTTGGCTATGTCTAACAAATTTTTTCTGAAGTCTAACAATAAGATTGCAAAGTTCATAAGAATGACAGGTCACTGCATGGAATAGTTTCATTTCAAATACCCCAAAATATTAATCCATGCCATGAAGTTTTCCTAGACTAAATGAAACCATTACTCTTACAATGTTTCCTTATATTTTCTTAAATATCTCATTCAGAATGGGATCTTCTTAATTTGTCATGTATTTATAATTAATAATGCCTTTTTAAAAATTATGCATAAGATTGCTATTTCCCTTCTAATTCCTTTCCCCACCACAATCTCTCCATTAAACATGTTTATAAGCATATCAATAATTATCTACATGTTGCAGGGAAATGGATCCTTGAAGAGATCTGTCAGTGAATCAAGCCCTATTTTAAAAAGTTAATTAGTTAATTCCAGTATAATTAATGTACAATGTTATGTTAGTTTCAGGTATACAATATAGTGATTCAACAATTACATTCAGTGCTCATCATGATAAGTGTAATCTTAATCCCCATTAGCTGTTTCACTGATCACCCCCATCCACCTCTCCTCTGATAATCACTAGTTTGTTTTCTTAGTTAAGAGTCTCTTTTTTGTCTCTTTTTAATTTGTTCACTTGTTTTGTTTCCTAAATTCCACTTATGAGTGAAATCATATGGCATTTGTCTTTCTCTGACTGACTTATTTCACTTAGCATTATAACCTGTAAATCTATCTATGTTGTTGCAAATGGCAACATCTCATTCTTTTTATGGCTGAGTAATATTCCAGTGTGTGTGTGTTTGTGTGTGTGTGTGTGTGTTTATCCATTCATCTGTGGATGGATACTTGGGTTGTCAAGCCTATATTTGAAAGTTGGCTATGTTAAAATATATCAAATGATTATTCATCCAAATGATGAATATCAAAAGTAATATGGATGAAAGCGTCTTTTAAATTGCAATGCTTTGTTCAAACATGTTATTAATACCTATTAGAACTGTGTCTTCATGAAACAAGCCACTTAACCAAGTAAGAGGTTATATTTAGCTTGAGCCATGATGGTTATCCACAGTCTGATTTCTATATTAGCTGTAAATTGGGTTGAGAGCTCTCAGTGGTTTCCTCAAACTGTGAGATAATCTGGTTTTATTCATTTGAATTTCCTCATTTTGCAGGGAAGAAAACAAGAGAGGGGAAGTCACTTACCCAAGTGTAAGTGCTTGAGTCATGACGCTCTTGCCTTTAATGATATACTTTTTCAGGAATTGTGTGGGCTTTGACCTTACCTATATCTGGGCTACCTTTAGTACTATCAAGTTATTTTGGCTGTTTTCTTGTATGTCATAGCCAGTAAATGCTCTCAGTTTCATATACAATAACTCCACACTGTCAAGAGATCTAAGTAATGTATCTATCAGTATTCTGATGGCTCACTATTCAAATGATGTCTTTACTTGGTACTCAAGTTCAGTTTATTTTCTAATGATAAGTTGAACTGGGTATGGTCATGTAAGAATTGAACGAGTGTCTGTATGTTTTGATTTAAAACCTAAACCAGTTATGAAAGAGGAAGGTATTAGAAAATGATTTTATAATAATTCACAGTATCTGACTATATAATTTGAAATCAAGGAAAACCTATCCTTACCACTGCAACATCTAAACATTAATATATTTAGAATTCTAAAGACAGATGTTTTCTTGTTTCTAAGGAAATATTTTCCTTGGAAAATCTGCTGAAATATTTTTAGCATATTTTTTTACTCTTCGACTTATTTATATTAGGTGAAATAATTCAGGACAGAACCACCTTCTTTCTCAAATTAAGCAATCTAAAATGATGATGACAGAACGGGTGAATACTGTAGATTCGATCAATTACCGATGACCTGGTCCCTCAGTTTATCTTTATTAGTATATACCTTAGAATGGGTCTAGTTAATTTTTTAAAAATCTGCATTGGAAACATACCTGATTTTCTCTGGTACTTTTTGGTCATCTTCACTGAGATTACCAAGTCTGATGAATTGTCAATATCCCCCTTTCTTTACAGTCTCACCATTAAAATACTGTAGTCATAAAACTCCCAATTTAGAGAAACTGTGTTATATGGTAAATATAAAGAGGAATGCATACATGATTTAATAGGGCAGAACATCAGAGCAGAGATATACAGTGAAATTATAAAGTATTGATCTGTTTTACCTCCAATACATTGCTAATATTGAAAAATAATAGTTCCAGAATGCTATAGCTTGAGTATAAGAAAAAATATATTTCATTTCCATAGGCTTTTTGACATTCAGTTTACTATTCTACTGAAAACTTCATCTGGTCCTTGGAAAACACAGGGAAAGTCTCTCTTGATAGAATTTAATGATATATAAAAATGAGGCAACATTTTTTAACTGATTTATTATATCTCTTACACTTGTGATTAACAGGTATACAAGAAATAGTGTTGTCTAAATGGGAAATGTTTCTTAAAGTTGCATTTGCATATAATCACATGCTTGCAAATAGCTTTATGAAATCTGAGCATTTTTTCCATCTATTTTCAATTAAATAAGTGCTCAGCATGCTCCCTGGCATACAGAATGACCCTTAAATGTTAGTTATTATCACTATCTGGGAAATAAGGGAGCTGAATTAGATCCACATAACATATCATAATAAGCTAAATGTATTTTCCTTTTCTGAACTCTTTGCTCAATATATTTCAAGCTACATGTCTGATTCTGGATAAGACATATGATGTTCTCCCAGGGAAATTTTAATTTTTCAAAGATTTTCTTCTTTTTCTTTATTCTTGAAAAAATGCAAGCAGTGATTGTCACGAAACAGACCAGTTTATCACTCACTTTCCCTCAGAGCAGACATTCTTGTGCATGTGCATAGCTTTGGGATTAGTAACCAGGATTTTTGAGTTTGGGGCATTTGATCTCTTTCAAGCCAATAGCAGCCTAAGAGCTTTGATTCATCCAGCCAATATGTAGACAATTCCAGGCCCACTCCAAGACCTCAAAAGTGGAATTTTAATCTGACTGTGAATTGAAGGAACTTTTGCTCCTCCAGTTTCCCATGCAGAGTATTTAAAAATTATGTTTTAGTCATTTCTCCAATAGGATGCTAAGCTTTGGAGATACAAGTAAAACATGATCCTTAACTTTAAGGCAATTAAAATTGAGAAATACTTATCTATAATACATTATTTAGTATAATATTCTATTATATCACTAATAATTAGATTAGTCTGATGGGAGGTGTATGTGGCGATGTAGAGCATCAATCACAAAATAGGTGAAGAGGAAATCAGTTGGAGCTTTATAAGTTTAAATTTAAAGAATGAGTTTGAATTTGAAGATGAAGAAAATGGACAGGAAGAGGAAGAGATGAGAAGAGATGGAAAAGGACATCTTAATCTGAAAAGATAAGAGCAAAGGCAAAGAAATAAGTTAGAATGCAGCTCTTGTGGGACACTCTGGCAAGCAAACTAAGCAGGTCAGTCTAGCAGCAGCATCAATCACTGGACAGCTGGATAATTTTTTTTATAGATTTTAGAATTCTTTTTTTTTTTTAAAGATTTTATTTATTTGTCAGAGAGAGAGGAGAGCGAGCGAGCACAGGCAGACAGAATGGCAGGCAGAGGCAGAGGGAGAAGCAGGCTCCCCGCCAAGCAAGGAGCCCGATGTGGGACTCAATCCCAGGACGCTGGGATCACGACCTGAGCCGAAGGCAGCTGCTTAACCAACTGAGCCACCCAGGCGTCCCAGATTTTAGAATTCTATAACAAAAGCTTATAACCTACTGGAGAGCATCTGAACATCTCACCCTCCAATCAAAAGGGTATTTCTCTTTTTCTGAACTCTGGCAAGCCACTGCTGCATATTTAATTAGTCTATTATACATGAACTTTCCTGTCCCATTTTTTAAAATTCCTTTGTCTTAAACTAAAACTTAAGCCTTATTGTTTTACTTTTCACATACATAAACTCTTTGAGGGCAGAGTTGAAACATTATATATATATATATATATATATATATATATATATATGCCCTACATTATCTATGTGCTGCACATGGAGATTTTTGAAAGTATTTTTCATTGGACTATATACTTTGTGTGGATATTTGTTTTGCTTTATTATTTGTTTTTATTTTGATTCATTAATTTCCTCTGTTATAAGGTGATTTGTGTCCCTCCAAAGAAGATATATTGGGGTCTCAAACTCTAGTACTTCCAAATGTGGTATTATTTGGCGATTGTTAAAGAAATAATCGCATTAAAATGAGGTCATTAGGATAGGACCTAATCCAATATGACTGGTGTCCCTATGAAAAGAGGAAATTTGGAAATATAGAAACATGTAAAGGGAAGAAGTTGGGAGACACATGGAGACGAAGTCCATCTACAAACCAAGGAGAGAGTCACACTACAGATTTCCTCACAGTGGTCAGAAGGGATCATCCCAGCCCACACCTTGATTTCAGGATGTCTGACATCCAGACTGTAAATTTCAGTTGCTTAAGCCACCCAGGTTGTACTTTGTTATAGCAGCCGTAGTAAACCCACACAATCTCTAAAATGACTTTACAATCCTAAGGAAATACTTCCCCTACAAAAAACAAAACCAAGTCATATAAGGCTTAAAGTTTGCCGAATGCTCTACACTTCTGAGCAACCAGTGAATTATCCAACCTCTGTTTTAATTGGTGTTAGAAGACTGGGACCATTCGTTTGATAGTTAGTTTATAGATCAACTTGATTGACCATGGATGCCCAGATTAAACATTATTTCTGGGTGTGTTTTGAGGGTGTCTCCAGATGAGATTAACATTTAGCTCAGTAGGGATGCCTGGGTGGCTCAGTCGGTTAAGCATCTGCCTTTGGCTCAGGTCATGATCTTAGGGTCCTGGGATCAAGTCCCACATCCGGCTCCTTGTTCAGCTGGAAGGCTGCTTCTTCCTCTACCTCTGCCTGCCTATGCTCGCTCTCTCTCCTCTCTGACAAATAAATAAATAAAATCTTTAAAAAAAATGTAACTCAGTAGATTGTCCTTTCCATTGTGATTAGACATCTTCCAACACATCGAGGACCTGAATAGAACAAAAGGCAAAAGAAAGAAGAATTAGCCCCCTTTATCCATGTGTCACTATGTGAACTGGGGCATCTCATCTCATCTTCTCTTACCCTGAGACTGGTATTTATTGGTATTTATACCATGGGCTCCCTTGCTTTTCAGGCCTTCAAACTTAGACTGAATTATACCATTGCTTTCCTGGGTCTTCGTCTCATAGAGGGGCAGATCATGGGACTTCCCAGCTCCATAATCACATGAGCTAGTTTCTCATAATAAATCTCTCTCTGTCTCTACATCATAAAAACATCATACATGTTTTTAAATATATAGAGACAGACAGACAAATGGAGACAGAGACAGAGAGCCAGAGACAAAAAAGAGAGATTCTGTTCTATCAGTTTTCTTTCTCTAGAGAACCCTGAGAAATACAATGGGTGATAAATGGGGAAAATGTCACCAGGTACTTCACCATTTCAAATATATCTTGTGCTTATAACAGAAGTTTTATGAATCCCTGCAAAGGTTATTTGTCAGTCAACTGTCAGTTGTCAATCATCTCTCAATTATCCATGTATGAATTATTCAGAACTGGTTAATCTCAGACTGATTTCTTTTTGCCTCCCAGCACACATCTGATCTCACTCTGTTCCAGCAATTGATATGTGCTTAGGGAACACAGACTAGTTTTAATATTAGCCTGAACAAATACTTAGAAGGCTGAATCTGTTTTCTTAAAAAAATAAATAAATAAATAAATTAAATAAATAATGCATTCCCCAAGACAAATATGTATCATCTGTATTATCAGATATTTTAGATTATTTAATGCCATGGCTCATTTACTTGATAATCAAGAGTATAATAATCTCTGGGCTGACACTGTTATAACTTGAGGTTATAAATTCTTAATTGTCACATGTTCTTCCTTTCACTTTTCTGTGATGCTTAGCACAGCATTACATGGACAGCTGATACAGGCTGGACACAAGAAATCTATCCTTTATTTTCAGCTACTTGGGTTAGGAGATCTTAGTGTGTTCAAGTATCAGCTCTTAACAACCCTGCCTCCTTGGTGAATGTGCGTACCTGAGCACAAGTGGAGTCCAACCTGCCATTTCGCACAATATATCTTCTATCTTCCAAGCCCTCATTTCTGATGCTCATGTGGGTAATTAATTCAAGTTAGATGTGATGATAATCTCTTTCCTAAACATTTTCTGCATTTGGGATCAGTGATTAAATCCATTTCTGTAGGTGCTTGCATCTTATTATGTTCAGAATCTGTAAGTGACCAGGCTTTTTGGCTTATGAATTAGGAAACAGGGCAGATCAACAAATATGAGAGAAAGGAAATACATGTTCAAAAAAGAGAAACTATTTGCTGAGTTTCCCAAGCCTTGGTTTAGTTGCTTTCAGAAGCCCTGCAGAAATTCTGAAGTTATGAGACTTCTTTACGTCCTTATAAAAATTTTACCTGTTTGATGAAATTCAGCAAATACGGAAATCATTGGTCAGATCTCCTTATTTTATAGATAGGATTTTGAGGTCCAGTGAAGCTAAGTTGTAGGACTGAGTTCACAAAGAATTCATTTTAGAACTAGGAAAAGGACACATACCTCTAAATCCCCAGGCAATAGCTCACTTTGAGATCATCGTTCACTGCAGTTCTCCATCCTTTAAAATATCAGAGTTGGAAACTAGTAACTAGTAGATAGCTCTCTTAGTAAAATATTTATCATTCACTCATTGGCTTCCTACTATGTGCTATTTGCCTTCTATGCCCTAGAGATACAACAGGGCCCAAGACAAATGAAGTGTCTGAACTCACAACACAATACAATTATATGTATATACAATTATATTGTAAATATTATACTCTATCATCAGCGTAGTCAATATCTTTTGAATGTTTCTGGTAGTCTGGACAGATCTGTGCAAGTGTATCTCTTTTGTTGGTCCTCCCGGAGACAAAGTTCATGAATATACAAAATGGCATGCTGCAACCACAGGTGCAGTTTGGTCCCTGTGGAATGCAGAGAAGCCAGCTGTCTCCCAGAAAATGACAGAAAAGGGAAATACAGCATAAGGTATTGGCGAGCATATTTACACAATGCGTGCCCCATGGCTCAGTCATGTCTAATATATAAGCACACTGAGAATGTTTAGAGAATTTTAGCTCTTTGGAGAAAATAGTGGTTATAAATACTAACCTTCATGCCCCTTTTTTTCTTTTGAGTCTTGTCATGCATCTGTCGCTAATTGCTGAATACATCTTGATATCAATCAACTGACACTTATGCCCTGGTATTTAGGATTCTCCGTATTTTAAAACTTTAAATGCTATGTTAACAACACAATCATTTCAACTCCTTCATCTTGCATTTAAGGTCTTCCATGATCTGACCATAGGTACAATTATACTATGTGTAAAAAGAATTAGCAACTGGTAACTGAAAGAAAAAACAAATATCTCATTCTGTTATTTCCCTTCAAATTACACACACTCCAATTAAACCATCATGTTTATCTTCCTATGTCATACTACCCCCACCCAGCCTCTGTGTGGTTCCTTTCCATCTGTACCTTTGCCTCTATGATTCAATGATTCCAGAATACCTCCTACCTGTCTCTGAGCTTTGATAGCATCTCCAACAGCTGATCCTTCACCTTTGTTTTTTAAGGATAGGGCCAATTTAAAGATACTGAATATTTCAAATACGTACTGTCCTTGCCTTCTTTATTACTAGGGCATTTACCTGTGTGATCATCTTCTGCCCAACAGATCATGAGGAGAAGTCTGCTAGGGAAGAATTTCTTCCATGGTAATATTAACATGCATAATGAAAGTCCCTTACTTCTTCCTTACTTCTTCAGTTGTAGAACTGAGACACTGTCATGTGGCTTTTCTGTATCCAACTTGCCACTCTGATGGGGTTGTTGAGACAATCCCAGAAATGTCCATCCAGAGACCTACCATTATTAAGCCACTCAACCAATCTAGGTGTCACCTTCCTCCAGAACTCCTATTACATAAAGAGAGTGAATCTTTATTTTAAGTCACCTTTATGTGGGTATTTTTTTACTTATCACTCAAAATCTATACCGATTTTAGACTACAGTGTCACTTTACTTCTACCTTTATATGTTTAGCCTTTTATATCTTATTTAAAATTACTTATAACTTACATGTATATTGTAGTTTACATAGTTAACTAAGGTTGTCCCCCCCCCATGTTAAGTAACAGCACACTGAAGCTTGAAGCATTGTTCTGTCTCAAGGCACACAGCTAGAAAGGGGTAATGCTGATTTTAATCTTATAGTATCCTTGAGGTATGACTTCTCTTGGATAATTAGCCAGGTGCTGGTGATTTTTAACAGTGCTATATTTTCAGGGGTTCCCCTTTGACAAACAGCCTTCCTACCAGTAAGTTATGCTTATATGAATGTTTGTTGATTGGTAAGATTCTGACTTATTTTATAGCTATGCTTGGCCATGGCATCCTTACATGGGTGATCCTATAAATGGTTCACAGTCCATAGTATATTCCAGAATATGTGAGAAGCAGGATAACTTAGTAGTTAGGTGCATGGGTTGGGTAATGATGTGGGATTTATATCCTGACTCCACACTAGTTAGCTATACACCCAAGACAAGGTAACAGTAGAAATTATGTTAGAAATCAGCTTTTATTGTGGGATGCCACTTAAGCATTGTTATCTTTGTAACCCCTGAATAAAACATACAAGGCTCAGGATCTTAGGCACATCAAGTGCTCAAAATGTGTTTAAATGAGCAAAATGTGATTGACAAAAATCACCTAAGCTTTCTTTGATTGAGATTGGTATTTAATAACCTGGAAGAATATACAGAAGCAGATATCAAATACTGGGTTATGATGCGTGCTAACCTAGCCTTTCTATCAATTCCCACCTGCATATCCCAATATCACAGGAATTCTGGTTTAGGCAAAATATCTCATGTAGCCTTAAAAATGTTATAGGGCTAAAGCTTTGATAGGGTTTCCAATTACATAAAAATGCAAAATACCCACAGCATGATCGCTTTTAGGTCTCAATCCCGCCACAGTCTAAGTTTTCTTGCCATGTTAACCACATATAGCTCACCCTGACAGGTTTATCTCTTTTTTTTCTTTATCTCTTAATAAGCATGTGTGTGTGTGTGTGGCCACATTTCCTTTCAAAGTCTTATTTGCTCAATGAGACACAAGAATCCAGTTCTTTTGCAGAAAAAAAAATTAAAAAGTTATTAAGGCATGTATTGCCTCTTGACAAGCCCCTCTGGATCCATTTGAGCTTATGGCCATGGTGAGTCTTCAGGAAGGTTTTTATTCCACGAACCACTGAGCCCTTTTAAGCCACATGCTGTTTGATAATTAGGGGCTATATTATCTGTGATAGAAATCAGTACTGAAGAAAACAGTGAAAGAGACTAATATAGACAACCAGCTGTTGTTTTTCTGCCACTGTACTGGTTGACTTAAACTATGTTGCCATCCAAATTTATTTTGAGCCAGAACCTTTCCTCACAGTACTGCAGTGGCAAGCAGAACACTCTGCCATCCTGGCTGTATTACCACAGCAATCACTAACATCTGTGTGGGCTTTACAATTTACAATGTCCTTTTATATTATTTATCTTATTTAATCCTTACAATACAACTGTAAAGTAGGAAAATGTGGCCTCATTTTAAAAGTGAAACAGGTATGTGTGACTTGATGTGACTTGTCTATGGTTCTTCAACATTGTCATTCTCACTATGCTTCTTTTAATAACTGTGGGAAACTCCAACTGTTTTTTTTTATTTTTTGGCATGTGCTGTGTTGGAGGTTCTACTTTTGCCTATAGTAGGAGTGATTTGAATCATACCAGCCCACACACCCTATTTAGCCACTTTGGGTTGGAGATCATTGGCCTGTTGACCATTGAGTAATGGGTCAGTCCAGATTAACTGGTAATTCCAAACTGCTGTCCCTACTGAGCTAACAGGAACAGAGGATCTTTTTTTTTTTTTTTTAAGATTTTATTTATTTATTTGAGAGAGATCACAAGTAGGAAGAGAGGCAGGCAAAGAGAGAGGGGGAAGCAGAGAGCCTACTGAGCAGAGAGCCCGATGCAGAACTCGATCCCAAGACCCTGAGATCATGACCTGAGCCGAAGGCAGAGGCTTTAACCCACTGAGCCACCCAGGTGCCTGGAACAGAGGATCTTATGGCACTAGTCCTTAAGAGAAACTTCAAAGCAAGACAACACAGATGGCTGTTTTAGAGATTTCTCCTTTGATAATTGACTTCTCACCACAGTTTACTAGCTTTAGATTTGGGCAAGAGTTAAGATCAAGTTTTACCAAATGAAGGGACATCTAGGAACTTTTTAGAAATGACTCATCTTATAGTGTCATTCCTCTATAGGAATGTTTCTCGGTTATATTAATCTTTGCATTGCTCTGGAAGCCAATCCTGCGAGTCTAGTAGATCGTGCTTCCTGGCAGCTGGGACATATATTTATAATCATTACTTCAGTTCCTTGAAGGCAACCTTTGGACTTTATAGATTGCTTTACATCTGTTAACACCCCCTTGGCATCCTTGAATTGTACCTTACAATAGTGGCAGGAAGTTTTAGCATCCTTGTCTTTCCTGGAGCCCATTCACAAATGAAGAATATTTGATTATTCTAGTGGGAACGCAAGTGCTGATATCTTTAGTATTCCTGATGCCTCCTTCCTGTTGATAAGGCATATAGATAGACTGCTGTTTTACACCATTGTCACCTACTAGCACTTCTTGAAAAGGTAATGGTAAGGTACTATGGGCAATATTGAAAGATGTATTTCAAAGTACATGTATTCCTTTAATCTTATCTTTGATGTTTTTTCTCCTTCCTTCTAACCTTCCTTCCATCCTCTCCGGTATTGGCTCTGATGCCCTACAGAAATTTAAGAGTGGAACTAATCCCAGAAGAACTTTGGTTTAATTAAATAATCTTTGGTCTCGCTTTAAATTAAGATTTGCTATACACCAGGTATAGCAAAAATGATATAAAAATAAGATTTTTTTTTCTCTTTCAACATATGTAACATTATTAATATTTCAGAGATCTGGATCCTTTTTTTTTTTTTTCCCAGTTTTTCACAGTGACTTTCTTAAGCTTGGAATGTATGCTTTGGACAACATTATAAAGGGTTGCCCAAGGTTCTTAGGATGGCTCTGAGAAGAGGGCCCAGTCTGCAAAATTACAATGAAATAATTAACATCGAATCAGTATCTTGTAGGTGTTGCTGCTAGAGTTAGAGTCACAATGACCTACTCTCATTTTATGGAAAAAAAAAAAAAAGCCTAGCCTATTCTCCTTGCAAGCCTTAATACTTTCTAGCCTCATACCTGGACTTTTCTATTATCTTTGTGTGCATGACTCGTCAAACATCAGAGCTCAACTCCAACATCATCTACTCAGAGAAGTAAAGAGTCAGAGAAATCTCCTCCTGGTCATTTGAATGTAGATCTCTGTTATTCTCTATTACTGTACTCTATGTGTCATTCATTTCAAGTATTTTTATTTTTACTTGGTTTTGTCTTTCTTTCCCAACAAAATATAATCTTCATCAGTCTAGGACCTTGTAGTGAAGACTGGTACATTGCAGGAACCAATAAATACTTGTTGAATGAGGGAGTGAAATGTTTCCTCACAATGATTCTGAATTATTAGGTTACTGATAGGGAGCTGAGATGGGGGGAATACAAAGAGGTGTGACATTCTGAAACTGTTCACATATCTGTTTTAAATTTTTGGTCAGGTTTACGGAGTTGTGATTAATAATAACAATAAGTGGTTCCACACATAAAGCGTACAATTTGACAGCTTTCGATATATGTATGCAGACATAAATTATCACCGCAGTTAAGAAAATGAACACAACAGTGGTGCTCCCCCGCACTGCCACTTTGTCACTTCCTCTCCTTTGCTCCCCCACCCCAACACACACACATCATCAAACACTAGTATGTTTTCTGTCACTAAAGATTAGTTTTCATTTCTAGAATTTTCTGTAAATGGGATCATAGAATGTGTAGGGTTTATTGGCCTGGATTTTTACATGCAACCTAATTATTTTGAAATCCATCCACACTGCTGCATGTATCTGTTCGTTCATATTTGTTGCTGAGTAAACATCCCATACCACAATTTGTTTATCCATTTACTGTTCATGGAGATTTGGGTTGTTTCCAACCCAAATAAATAAATATTTGGATTGTTACATCAGCTTATTGAATTGATTTCTCATCATAATCTAAAAACCCTCTTTATCCCAGAGGATATTTTTGTTCTGAAATCTATTCGGTCTGATATCAATATAAGTCCTCCAGTTTTGTATTGATTAATGTAGGAATGATATCTATTTTTCTATCCTTACACTGTTAGCCAATCTGTGCATTTTAAATGGGTTTAAAATAATGCTTCTACTTCCAGCTAAGGCATTCACCCTTCTCCTAAAAACAACTAGGAAATTGGACAAAATGTGAAACAACTGTTTCCTGCATTGAGCATCATTTATCGCAGGGCAGCAACCCCTGAGAGGGTGAACAAGTGAAGTGAGTTCCAAATTGCAACAGTTGACTATATGGAGAGTATGTGCTCCTAGCCGTAGAGGAGGAGGAAACTAAGACAGAGTCTGGTGGACACTCTAAGCAGAAGAAATGGAGCTGGAAGTCCAAGGATGCCAGAGAGAGAGATTGGTGAAATGTAGATGTAGAAACAACCACTACTTACAATGAAAAAAAAAAAGCTAAAAAGTAAAAAAAAACATGCCATCATTGATCTTGGGAAAACTTTAAGCAGCCTAATGTATGTGTAATTGTGGTCGTGAAGAAGAATGGAGAGAAAGAGCCGCAGAAGAAAAATATGTATCAGTAGTTAAAATTTTAAACACTTGATCAAAACTAAAAGTAAACAGATCTAAGAATCACAACAAAACCCACAGACATGACATGGAGAGAGAAGTACACTAAGGTGCATCAGAATCAAGTCGCTGGAAGACAGAAATAAAGAGAACATCTAATTAGCAGTCTGAGAAAAATAAATACACACAACATAAAGAGAAGCAAAGGTAAGAATGGCAGAAGAGTTCTCAGAAGAAACAAAACAATCCAGACACAGTGGAGCACCAGCGTCTAAGGACTGAAAGAAAAGTCTGCCAACCTAGAATTCTATACAGAATAGGAATACCTTTCAATAATGAAGATGGAATAAAGACTCCTTAGGTATAAATATGTGGAAAGCATTTATCACTAGCACACAAGCATTGAAAAAACCATTAAAGTAAATCCTAGAGGCAGAAGGGAAATGATGCCATATAGAAATCTATCTTCACAGGGAAATGAAAATCGATGGAAATGGGAAATTTGTATGTAAATGTATTATATTGTTTCCTATTTTTAAAGGCTGTTAAACAGATGACTGTTTAAAGCAAAAATAGTAACAATCTATAGAGTGTGGTTTATAACATGTGAAGTAAAATATGTAAAAAATAGCACAAAGAGTGGTAAAGAAAGCAGACCACTATATCTTTTTATTATTAATAATTCCAGTTAGTTAATATGTGGTGTTATATTAATTTCAGGTGTACAACATAGTGATTCCACAATTCCATACCTCACACAGTGCTCATCAAACAAGGGTACTCCTTAATCCCCAACCCCTGTTTAACCCATCTCCCCACCTATTCTCCCTCAGGTAACCATCAGTTTGTTCTCTATAGTTAAGAGTCTATTTCTTGGTTTGCCTCTCTCTTTTTTTTTTCCTTTTTACTTATTTGTATTGTTTCTTAAATACCACATATGAGTGAAATCATACAGTGTTTGTCTTTCTCTGATTGACTTATTTTGTTTAGCATAGTACTGTTTAGCTCCACACATATCATTACAAATGGCAAGGTGTCATTCTTTTTTTGGCTGAATAATATTACACTATATATATGTTTTTTCCCCATTCTTGACTATGATAAATAATGTTGCTATAAACATTGGGGTGCATGTATCCCTTTGAGTTAGTGTTTTTTCATTCTTTGAGTAAATACCCAGTAGTGCAATTACTGGATCATAGGGTAGTTCTGTTTTCACCTTTTTGTAAAGAGTACCTGCTTCCTATTTACCAAAATGGCTACAACAGTTTGCATTCCCACCAACAATGCACAAGGGTTCCTTTTTCTCCACATCCTCACCAATACCCGTTGTCTCTTGTGTTATTGATTTTAGACATTCTGACAGGTGTGAGGTGATATCTCATGATAGTTTTGATTTTCATTTCCCTGATCATAAGTGATGTTGAGCAACTTTTCATTTGTCTGTTGACAATCTGTATGTCGTCTTTGGAAAAATGTTTGTTCATGCCTTCTGCCATTTTTTGGGTGTTGAGTTTTATAAGTTCTCTAATATATCCATTTTATTTTTAAATAATATACTGAAGTGTCATAATATCACTTAAACATAGGCTTATTATAATACAAATTTATGCTGTAAGCTCCAAAGCTAGGTGTTGTTAATCCATCAAAATAAATAAAATGGAATTATAAAAATTATACTTAATATAAAAGAAAGCAATAAAAGAGAAAAAAGTGACTTAAAAGCAGATATCACATAGACAACAAAAAAGCAAGATACAGTATATTGAAACCAGAGTCTCTCAGTAATCATAGTAAATATAAATGAGTGAAACATCCAGATTAAAAGCAATGATTGTCAAATTGGATTTAAAAAGAAGAAAGCAAGATCCAACTCTATGCTGTCTATAGCTACTTTGCTACAGCATTCCTTTTATGTCTTTAAATTATACCAAACAAAAGTACTAGTTGTAGAACAAACACACACAAATCACCAGATTGGAATTACAGATAACTCAATACAAAACTAATTAATTAAAAATATATTAACATTTGAGGGGCGCCTGGGTGGCTCAGTGGGTTAAGCCGCTGCCTTCGGCTCAGGTCATGATCTCAGGGTCCTGGGATCGAGCCCCGCATCGGGCTCTCTGCTCAGCAGGGAGCCTGCTTCCTCCTCTCTCTCTCTGCCTGCCTCTCTGCCTGCTTGTGATCTCTCTCTGTCAAATAAATAAATAAAATCTTTATAAAAAAATATATATATATTAACATTTGAACACGATTTGTAAAAATAGCCTAAACGAGTAGGCTTGAGATAAGGGGACATTCTGACTCTACTTATCTGATGTCTAACTCCCTCATTTCTTCTGAATATACATTTCAGTCTAATTCACACCCAGCTGTTTAAATTTTCCCTTTACCCATTCTTATCTCTCCTTCGCACCTTTGCATAGACAGTTCTATTTGCCTGATTTCCCCTTTCCAAACCTCTACATCTGCATAAATTGTGTTCATCCTTCAAGATCTGGTTCAGATGGCAACTCCTGTTTGAAGACTTTCTTTCTCCAGGTTTTGATTTATACTTCCTTAATGATACATGGTTATTCTTTAATCAAAGCATCTTCTTTAACCATTGACACAACCCTTGAGTCAAGAATGCCTTTTTTTTTTTAACATGAAAGAAACTAGGGATGAAAAATTAGATGAATTTGGCAAATTTACATGAATAACATATGCCGGAATCAGGACTTTATCACTCATCCTAGCCAATAATACTTATTAAAATTTCTTAATAGTGGACAAGGATGCATGTTATCACAACAGTCTTTCTCACTGAAGTAGTTATACATTAATTAAGCTAATGGAAATTCTTTCTGAGCTTCTTACAAGTTTTATCATGGATGGGTAATCCATGCCAGCTCCAGGCAGTCTCAGATCAGACTAAATTAGATACTGTATATGTGTATACATAGTTTAATACTATTCAAATGCTTTTCTGGAAAAAAGTAATTCACCACTTACAGTCCTCTATCACCTTTTCCTTATATCTAGGAAAAAAAAAAAAAAGAAGAAGAAGAAAAAGAAGAAGCAGCAATTGCAAGAATGGAGTTACAGGTGACTGGGTTAGCCCTTAGCATTGTAGAGGAACTGACTTAAAACAACTCGTCTTTTCATAAGAAATGATATAGGTGAACTCCCAACTTGTACAGGATAATACCAAAATGGACTCATCACTTTCATTTTTCTTCTTATCAGAAGTAACATTTGTATGGTAGAGAATTTGCTCTCTACCTGGTGTCTATTATATGATATTATAACTCTGATCTTGATCCACCCCCATTACAATAGAGTAGATATAGCTTGTTTAGGTTTAATGCAGGATATTCCAAGAACCTCAGAAAATAGCTGGTGAAGAAAGGGAATGATAGGCCCAAAGTGAGAGATACAACTTGGTTGTAGAATTGGTCTTTCCAGTGATGTTGACAAGCAGGCTAAGTCACAATTTCTGATGGGCAAACTTCTGTAGAGCTCTCCAAGACATAATGATGAGATTGGTAAGACATGTCAACAGAAGATTCCAAATATTGATGATACTCTTCAAGTCATGTGCAACATCTTCATTCATTTCAGGTTTCCATTAAACACTCTGTGATAGACAAGCTTACCAGCTGTGTGTTTGGGTTGTATGAAAGCAGGATCCTAGCCAACAATCAGAAATATGAAGAGTGGCTCTAGAAAGGACAAGTAGTTCATCTCTAGGCATATCATAGACTTTAATTTAGGAACTTAATTTCTTGTTAGCTTTAACTTAATTTTTTTTCATCAGTTTTCATTTTAATTGGATTCAATGGCACAAAAACTGCTGGTTGAAGGACTTAAGTGACTCCTAGTGAGCATGTATAGTAAGGATAGGAAGCAGTCAACAGTTGGCCATGTTAATTATTTCTATTTTATGGCTAAGAATAGCATGAACTTTCATCAAAATTTTTAAGTAAAGAGTCTCTGTCTAGCTTTCATCTTTTTTTTTTAAGATTTTATTTATTTATTTGATAGAGATTACAAGGAGTCTGAGAGGCAGGCAGGAAGAGAGAGGAGGAAGCAAGCTCCCTGCTGAGCAGAGAGCCTGATGTGGAGCTTGATCCCAGGACCCTGGGATCATGACCTGAGCCGAAGGCAGAGGCTTTAACCTACTGAGCCACCCAGGGTGCCCCTAGCTTTCATCTTTTAAACCAACTAATAGTAAAAAATTGAAAGGAAAGAAAACAGTGAGATTTTTTTTTCATAAAATAGGAAATAGAAATAATATACAATCAAGAAAGGGCTAAAAATCCTTTGAAAATTGAAAACTAGACAAGGGAAAACACCAGAATTTTGTTTATGAATATTTTAGATGAATTCAGAGTTCTCCAAAACTATCTTATTATCTTCAGGAGAAAAAAAAATTCCTTTTATTGAACATCAAACTACTAGTTATATTGATAGAGTCTTACTGACTTCTACCCTCAAACACCATAGTATGTGAGTGTCAGGGGCCAAGTGAGGAACCATACAGATAAGGTGTCATGGCAGGAATCAGAATGTCAGTATGGCAGAGTATCCTTAAATGTAGATGGCAATTGGGGTACCTGGCTAGTTCAGTCAGTAGTGCATGTGACTCTTGATCTCAAGGTCGTAAGTTCAAGCCTGATACTGGGCATAGAGAGTACTTCAGAAAAAAAAAAAAAGTTGAAAAAATAATTTTTAAAAAGTGGGTAGCAATCAAAGTCACAAGAAGGACCTTTAACAAATGAGGTTTCACTCTGAGCAAAGCCAGAATAGAGATCGAGCAGATTTTTTCTGAAAATGTGTTCTAAAACAACAGACTAAGTCCCAAGATGCTGATCTACCTCACACTCCCACCTACTCCCTGACACTATTCTCCAAAAATTATCTGGTCCGGAACAAAAAGTACTCTCATTTAAAAATGAGTAACCACAACAACAAATGCAGAGAACCTATGTAAATTTCTACGCAAGAAATAAAAGACATGGAAAATAGCAGGAAGAAAAACAATTTGAATTATGAAAGCTGTGTAGCAAAGCAGATTTAAATTGGGAATTATGAGGGGTGACTGGGTGGCTTAGTCGGATAAGTGCCTGCTCAGGTCATGATCCTGGGGTGCTGGGATGGACTCCTGTATCCAGTCCCATGTCAGGCTCCCTGCTCAGTGGGAAGTCTGCTTCCCCTTCTCCCTCCCTGCTCTTGCTCTCTCTCTCTCTCTCTCAAGTAAATAAATAAAATCTTAAAAAATATATATTGAGAGTTATGAATAATGTATATATAACTTAAAATATCTGAAAAATAATGAAAATTAGAACTTCAAAGTTTCAACAAATTTGAAGATGAGAAAAAAAAACAACAAAATTAGAACATAAAAAGTAAACTGAAAGAGATTAGTGAAGAAAGGGAAGAGATAAGCAATGAAAGCACAAGTCCCATTGAAAAAAAACAAAATGTAAGACGCTCTCCAAACCATAGCAAGGATCGATAAACATCAGCTTCAGAAAATTGATATGAAGTTGAAGAATTACAATGTTAGGGGAAAATAACAGAAGTAGAAGATAGAAGATAGAAAACATATCAAAAATTAAATTTCCCGAGAGGAAGAAAGCAAATAGAAAATAATCTGTTACATGTATGGAGGAAAGAAATAGTGATAAAACCAACCAAAGTATGTGGTGGAGGTGAGGATAAGGAATGGAGAGATGAATAGACAGAGAAGTGGAATAACTATGGGACAGTTTATTCTCTCTTGTAGGTGTACTTGTGCTCACTCTCCCCACACCCACCCTCCCCCACCCACCCCCAAACCCATCTAGTAGGAGATCTGTTGTTTGGATTTGACCTTGTGCTGTGCAGTTGTGAGGCCTGGTTAACATTCTATTCAAAACTGCTGTTTCTATGCCTGGTGCTGGAGATTACAATCCACAGGACAGGCAGTTGGGGAGGAAAGATGGACATGATGTAGGAAAGGCATGGACAAACAGGAACCTGTGAGGGATGACTAGAACAGACATCAGGCTCTCACCACTCGCAAGCCTCCACATTTCATCAGGGGAATGTCCTATAGGAGAAACTTGGTGCCCTTCCTCTCAGATCTAAACACATACCTGGCCCAGGAGTCAGAGAAGCTGAAGGAGGCAATAATGCACCTGCTGAAGGAACTTGAATCCTGCTTCCGCTTAAAGCCAAAGAAGTAAGATGGATAGAAGAGATGCAACAGCCTGTGGGAGCTACAACCATTCTAAATGTCCTGCACCAGACTTCCATGTAGGAAAAATGTATGGCAACAAAATTATGGAGACAGTAAAAAGATCGGTGGTTTTCAAGTGTTAGTGGGAGCAGAAGGATGCATAGATGGAAAACAGAGGATTTTTAGGGCAGTGAAATTTTTCTGTATGATGCTATAATGGTATATCTATGTCACTAGACATTTGTCCATATCCATAGAATGCACAACTCTAAGAGTGAACCCCATGTGAACTGTGAACTATGGGTGATAATGAAAAATCTATGTAGAGTCATCAATTTTAACAAATGTAACAACTCCTTATGCAGGCTGTTGATAATAAGGAAGGAGACTCACACATGAATATGTGGGGACAGATTTTAGCCAATCTCTGGACCTTCCACTAGATTTCACTATGAACATAAACTGTTCTAAAAAATGAAGTCTGATAATAAACACACACACACACACACACACACACACACACACACACACACACCCCTCAACATTTGCCTTTCAAATCTCATGTAAAATGCCTCCTTTTTTCCGTACTAATCAGATACTACACATGTAAGGGACAAAAATCTGGAAAACATTGTCCCAGGTTGGCTAAACTGACACAAAATAAATCCGCCACAACATGTTAGAGTATTAACTGCCACATCTAAATAGAGTATATCTTCAAAAGCTAATGTTTCAAGGATTCCACGTATAAACATATTTTCTAAAAGTTAAATTCCATAAATTATAAAGATACCCAGATGTAGTTGTAAAAAGTAAAGAAAATCCAAATATTAGGAAAAGGAAAGTATTTTTTCTTTCTCTCCTTTTCTCTCTCTCTCTTTCTCATATGCACACACATACACATATAACAGGAAAAAAACTTTAATTATGGTGATAAAATATCCTGGCAAAAGCACAGTTATTAAAATAAGACTAACAGGATTGGAAGTCCTGGCTCTCCTGATTATTACTTACGGGATTTTAGGTATGTGACTTATCCTCTTTAAACTCTTATTTGGACACACCTACAACAATAGCAAGTGCACCAGAATAAGAGGGGGAGTGAGCAAGATATGTGATGCCAAGTAACTCTTTGGATCATTTTCCCCATGAAATTATTGGATATTCTTAGCAAAATTACAGAGTTGTGCAGTGTGGGGAGTGGCACAAACACATACCTAAAGCAACTGGAGAGGGGAGTAGTTTAGTAGATAATTTTTGTCAAAATTATCTTAACTACTTAACTGGAGAGGGGAGTAACTTCAGTAAAGGGCTCAGCCACTGTTTCAGAGACTATTATGTTAATGAAGCCCTTCTACTACACTCTGACTGGCAGCTGAAATCCCAACACCTGTTTCAGACCAGAGAGAAGAATTTGTTGGAAAAAGACATGCCAAGACAGCTCACAGTTAGGAATCACAAAATTGCGCTCCAGCTGGTATCATGAAGTAGATGGTATCAGAAGTAGAATCTTTCTCAGAAGCAGAGAGAAACAATGGTTCCCTCCAGGACCACAGGATGATCTCTACTTCCTCCTTGGAAAATTGTCCTCCTCAGTCTGTATTTTAGTGCTGAGTTTTTGTTCTGATTTTGAAGCCATAGATTAATCCCCACAGTTCTGGCAGTGGATAAGCCTGCACTATGCTAGTTGCAACAATGAGCTTAAATGTAACAAGTCCAGGAGCTGGTTTCCACATAGGCTTTAGGTTCTGGAAAGAAACTTCACATCTGGGGAGAAGAAAATAAGTACTTATGTGGATTTAAATTCAGCTATTCCATCAAAGATTTTCTGCAATGTTGGCAGCTTGTATGAAGCAGGTTTATTTATTTTTTATTTATTTATTTATTTATTTTTATTTATTTACTTTTAGAATACATTTTTTTTCCTCATAGAAACAACTATATATATACTGTAAGGGCAATCATAATTTACCATGAAAAACCACATGGTACAGTAAACCATCTAAGCACTCTTTTGGCTTCTGTTATAATTTACTTTATTCAAAGCTTTTGATGAATTGTGTAGATAGAAGCATTATGAGTTTTTCAATATCTCACTAAATATATTTAGAATGCTTAATTGAAGCTTAACCTTTATTTTGTTGAATACATGTTATCTCTAGCTAATAGTTTTTTTGGGGGAAAAAAAATCCCTTAGGTCAAGATCTTATATTTAGCTGCTTCTATTTTCCTTTAAAGCTGGGGGAATGAAGGTTCTGAAATGAATTGATATAACAGAAAATCAACAGGGTAAAGAATAATTTTGATGATTTCTTCTTGGCATTGCAATTATATCCAGTACACTTGACGATGAAATAAACAAATAGTTCAAACAAAGCCATTAATTTCCTGCCTATCTACACAATTTTAATTAGAAACATTTAATTAAACTTTGCTAAAACTTCTCAAGATGATTGCAGAATGCATATTTAAGCTATTGTATATAAGGAAATGTATTTTTCATCACTTAGTACAATAAATAGCTGTTGTAGGTATTTCATGAAGAACATGCTTGTCAAAATTATCACAAAATTTATTAGAAAACAAAGTTCTCTGAGGGTTTATTAGTTATTAAGCTTTTGCTGTTTTAATTGTTATAATAAATAAGATGCCTTTTTAATATATTCACTGCATTTTATATGATATTGTATTTTTATGGCAAGCAATGAATGTGTTTGATGTTCCTGAGACTATTTCACTACTGGAGTTTTTTTTCTAACTTTCATTATCATGAGCATTTCTGACATGAATTAAAATGACATGCAAATCTCAACCTCACTTAATTGAAGCAAATTGCTAAATTGATGAATTCATAAGCCTTTAATCTTTGGGGGCAAACTGATCATTTTCAAATAAATTTGATAGAACTCAGCCAATTGTTTTAAGTAGGTCTCTATTTTTTTCTGTTACTCCATAACCATTTGTGTTTAGGAAATATGCAAATATCATAGCTTCTCAACTTAATGTTTAAAATAATATTATTGGCACCAGTTACTTGAATTATCTTTTTTTGAAGGCACTAAACTATGCTGCTTAGGTAGAAAAACTTTATACACTATTCCTAAGAGGTAGGTCCTCATATGACTCACAAAATATTTGTTAACATATTTTAAAATTTAGTTATTTTAGGGTTTCTGTGTTTCCAATTGCATATAATAAAGATTACATTTTAAAATTCATCTTTAATAATCACACATCAACACTGCTATTTTCTCAGAGTGTTGGAAAAGACACTCAGATTTAACCAGAGAGGAAGTTATTTGGACGTTTGGAGGATGCAGCTAGTTAATATTTGAGTTCATGCAATTGGGTTTTAATTTTTTTCTAAATCATTATTTTAACAAATTCCAATTTTTAAAATAAATGTTTTCTGAACTTATAAAAGTATCTACATAATTATTAAACTATAAATCCTTTCAAAATATAAGTAAAGGTAATTTCATGCAATTCCACATTATTCTCCTCAAAGATATAGAACTTTGAACAGTTTGATCTGTATTTCTCCACAATTTTACTATATGCATCTTTTATTTCCTAATAAAAATAGTGTCATGTACATATTAGTTTGCAGCTAATCCCTTTCATTTAGTAATATATTTTAGGCATGAATAAATTCAATAATTATTGGATTTTTAAAATACTTGGTTAATTTGAGCATAGCCTGAAACGTACATGGTTATTCCAAATGTGAAAAAAGTCATTTCTGTTTTCTAATTTCATGTCTTCAATTTATTCTTATAACACCCAGAGTAAGCAACTCTTGATCTATGAAATGTATCTTGGAATGTGTGAGGCCACTGAATAAACTAATTTGCCTTTCTCTCTGTATGCTTGTTGAAATCTGCCTTAAAAATTGTCCTGGCTTTAGTTTATTGACTTTATTGTGTCGAGCTAATTGTGTTGTAAACACAATAGACTGTTAGACTTTTGAATATCCCAAATTTGTAATTACCATTGTCATATAAACTTAATGACTATCTATAGTGTGCCCAGAATATTACAGGATTTCTGCTTTTCTCTCTAAAATATTCTATGGAGTGAGTATTATTTTTACCCCCACATTGCACTGAGGAATAAAAGGCAGAAATTTAAATAATTTGCTCAATGCTAATACTTCTATCCAGAGAAGCCAGGATTTGAGAAGTGGCAGTTACTGTCTTACTAGTCTATATACCTAAGTGTTATGTTCCCAGTCACCCATAGAACACAATCCTTTTCCACAATAAATGAGTTCTGCTAAGCTTATTTATTAGGTAAATGAATAATATATGCATAAACACTACCCTTTCCACCTCCTTTTTAAAAATATATAATTCAACTTTATACCTAGAAACATAACAATTTTCTTAAGTCTTAAAACTTCAGGGATGTTTGCTAATGCCCCACCGTAAAGCTAATTCAGTAAATATTAAGAATAGTCATCTACTGAGCCTTTCCTAAAGTGTGTTCCATGAATTTTTCATGAGAATATAATAGATGTTATTTACAGTTGTTATTTTGTGGAGAGAGAGAGACCTTCAATGAAAATAGACATTGTGAGCCTCTAAAATCAACTAGGCTGATTTTCATTTTTGTTTTTGAACTACTTCATTACATAACCCTTTTCTTTTTCAGAAAAATTTTAAGTATTGTGTTCTGCAAAAAAGTTTTTGGAAAAATGCTTCTCCATTCTACAGTCACTAGAGAACACAAATTCTAGTTAACATAGATTTGAATCACTTTTCATTTTTAAATATATTTTAATTTAGTTTAAGCTTTTATAAAGTGGTAACAATAATATGTATTCCATAAAATTTTGTAAAATTAAAATTGGCAATGTGTATCGGGCAGATTTGTGGAGGACCACAAATTATTTGCTACTCTTTCCATTAATTTCAATTAGAGTCTCATGGATCTGGGCTATTCTGAAACTACATTAACCAATAAGGTATCCTGGAAACTGCATTTCTTTCAAAAAGGCTCTCAGTTTTTGACCTGGTTTTGTGAAAGCTAGTCATCAATCAAGGTATAAAAGTACTGTGATACCCTGTAGCATAAGCCCCGACCATGGGCTTTTGTTTTGTAATGCAAGTGCCTCACTTCAGCTTTCTTTGCTGAGGCACCCACTTCAAAGAGGCATCCATTTCAAAGAGGCATGCATTTCAATGAAAGCTATCTCAAATAAACACATTGTCAGCCTTGAAACTAGATAAAGAGCCAGGCTGCCTTGTCTTGAAGGCTTTTTTGTTTTGGAGATCTTGGTTGATTTCCATAAATGACCATTGGGCCACTTGTTTTTCCTAATCCCACAGCTTCAAATTCACAGTCACTCTCTCTCCCTCTCCCTCCCCCTTCCTTTTTCCTCCTACCCTCCCCCATCCCTGCCCTTCCTTCCCTCTCTCCCTCTCTACAGCTGTGCCCCCTGGCATGCCTTTTACACTACAGGGCTTATTAAAATGAAGCTTTTTTTTTTTTTTTTCCTTCAGAGTTTCCTAGCAGTTATTGCTGCAGGTCACCTTTTAATCATAGCAAGAATGCCAAAGGTAAGCCCAGCCATAACATTGGTTTGGACAGGGGAAGTATCTGTGGGAAGCTCACCAGGGTTCAGGTGAGTGCCCCTAGATATTTCTAGCTGATTGTGTCACCATGCTGTGGGGAGGCCTAAACCATGTGGAGAGGCTCCAGAGTATGAAAAGATATGTGAAGAAACAGATAAAACCCTCACTGAAGTTCCAGACCAGTAAGTGAAGAAGCCATCTTGGAAGTGGATACCCTAGACCCAGCCACTCTAAATAAAGCCATGTGGATTAAAATTGAACCATGAAGAGAAGTGATATCAACAGAAGTGATATCAATAAAAAGTGGTCCTCCAAAACCTACTCATCTATAAAAGCAATGAGAACTAACAAAAATTGTTAAAATCTACTCTGGAAGTGAACCAAAGGCAGCAATCTGAGGAGCATTGATTCAAGAAAATCTTAGTAATAGCGGTGAAATTTGTGGCATCTTAGCTCATCCTATTCTTATCCCCTACTCCCCTGCTTAATAGTACCTTTGAAAATGAGCAACCTTTCGGGGCGCCTGGGTGGCTCAGTGGGTTAAAGCCTCTGCTTTCGGCTCGGGTCATGATCCCAGGGTCCTGGGATTGGGCCCCGCATCGGGCTCTCTGCTTGGCAGGGAGCCTGCTTCCTCCTCTCTCTCTGCCTGCCTCTCTGCCTACTTGTGATCTCTGTCTGTCAAATGAAATGAATAAAATCTTTAAAAAAAAAAAAAGAAAATGAGCAACCTTTCAATTACTGTAGTCATGAAAAACAGCAGCATAACTACTAGAAAGAGTAAATGGTTTTGACTGTCCTCAAAGCCCTATCTTCAGAAAATTGTCATGATTTGACTTATCTGGCAGTTCCCAAGAAACCACAGTTTACAGAATTTGTCATTATTTGACGTATGAACTCACTAAATACACTATTTCCCTAGGGCATTTGGACATTTAAATCTAAAACAATCAGTATTGCAGCTGTTAAAGGTGGTGGTAACAGTTGTAGCAAACATGAAACTGACCAAAATCTTACAAGGAAAAGATGGGAAGTAATATATCCACAGAAGTCTTTGAAAAACTCCAAGATATCTGGAGATCTGATAGGTTAAAAAAATTAGAAGGACTGTGCAAATGCCCAGAAAAGACTGAAGGATGCCAAATCTCTCACTTCTGGCTGACCTTGAGGCTTTGTAAAAGCAAGAAGTGATAACTAATGGAGAACTGCACACTCCCTGCCTACAGGCACGCCCTCAACAAATACTAAGAATACCTGGCAAGGAATGGTAGATTTAATGGTTCCAGGCATTTAAGGAAAACTGTCGAATCATTCATTGGCCACTAGGCTATCTAAGCAGAGATTTCAAGATACCATATGACAAAGATTACAGACTTATGGAATTAGTTCAAAAAAGTCACTAAATAAACTAACAGCAACAACAGAGAACAACACCAAACACCAGTGGCCATATTCCAGAGTGGCCATGTAGTATTATTTAAAGTATCCAGTTTTCAACTAAAACTTATGAGGCATACAGAGAAATGAGAAAGTAGAGCTGACATACAACAAAAGAAGTAATCAATGGAAAGTGTCACTGATGACCCCATCTTCTGGACTTATTACAAAGACTTTAAATTTGCCATTTTAAGAACTGAGGGAAATCTTGCCTACAGAGCCAAAAGAAATTAAGAGAATGATTCCCTACCCAACAGAGAACGTCAATGAAGAGAGAACTACATATATATACTGCAAACAGGAATTCTGGGCTTGAAAATATAGTAACCGAGATAAAAATTTAGTAGAGTGACTCAACAGCAGACTTCTTTTTTTCTAGCAAAAGCAAGAACAACAAATTTGAATATAAGATAGGAGATGTAGTCTACAGAACAGAAAAAAATGAACAAGACCTTTCAGGCCTCTGGGTCCCAATCTAGAATACCAACATATGCATAAATGTGAGTCCCAGAAGGACATAAGAATGAGAAAGATGTAGAAAGAATATATGAAGGAATAATATCTAGAGATTTCCCAAATGGATGAAAAACATTAGTCTATACAACGAGGAACTCATTGAACTCCAAATAGGATAAATTCAGAAAAAGCTACACCTAAGCACATCCTAATCAAATTGTTAAAGCCATAGGCAAAGAGAAACCTTGAAAATAGCAGGAGAGAAATGGCAACAAAATTCACAACTGATAGCTTCTCAGATACCACAGAGGCCAGAAGACAGTGGGATGATATAGTCAAGTACTGAAGTGAAAGATTGTGAACAAAGAATTTACTATTTGGCAAAATAAAATAAAAAACATAAACAAAAATAAAACTTCAAAAAATGAAGGAGAAATTAAAGCATTTCAAACAAGCAAAAACAGATAATTTATTGATAATAGACCTACCCTAAAATAAGTAATAAAAGGAATACTTCAAGATGAATTTAAAAGACCCTAGACAGTAACATGAATCCACATGAAAAAACAAAAGCAATATAATTATACCAATAAAAGATAGGAAAAATGTATGTTTGTTTGTAATCTTCCCATCCTTTTTTATGTGGAAGATAACCTCATAAAACAATAAGTATAAAACTATGTTGATGAGCTTAAAATGTATCTAATGTAGTTACATTAAAAAAAAAAAAAAGCAAAGGAGGAGGAGTGGAATGAAGCTATAGAGAAATAAGGTTTTATACACTATTGAAATCAAGTTGGTAATTATCCAAACAAGAAAGTTATGAATTAAGAAAGTTAAGAATTAAGTTAATTTTAATTTTTAGGGAAGCCATTAGAAAAATAACTCAAATATACTAGAAGAAACAGTAAGAATATTTCAATAAAAACAGTTAAATAATCTGCTTAAAATTAGGCAGCTGTTAGAGTAGCAACACTGAGAAAATTGTGAGCTGAATTTGGGATGACATCAGTGGAGAAGGAAGAATGTGGATGAATTTGAGAGATGTTTGGAGGCTGAACAGTAGAAATATTAATGCATGTTTATTTTAAGAGATATTTTTTCTCTGTTTCTGTATCTTCATGAGATTATCTGGAAGTATATTTTAATTGTTGCTTTATTACTATTGAAGACCTATAAGTTGTCTAGCTCTACATATAGCCCAAACTTCCTAACTTATGACAAAAAGATGCATTTGAAGTACCATGTGCAAAGTGTATGCTCAATTCAAGCCACATACTAGTTTTCCCTCAGCTTCTGTAATATCAGATAAGTTCTGCTATATGTTTTGATTTACCATGAAAGTTAAGTGTCACATTTTAGGCAAATAAAAATTATTAAAATTTGACAGCTGGCAAATTATGCTAACATCTGGAAACAAATCATTTTTGACAGTTCAATAGTATCCTTCTTATTGCATAGCTATTAATATTATAAAGAGCAAAATGCAAAAATTATAGCACTTGAATAACATATTCCCTAAAGTGATAGAAAGAATGCACTGTTTATCTTAATGTGTAAGAAATGTCATCTTTTCACATCCGAGGTTTGAAGTAGATTGGAACCAAATAACTATAAACATGGATGGCATCACTCAGTACCACCAGCCAAAAAGAGAATTGAAAATTTCTGAATCTGAGATAACATGATAATATATTTATGATATGTGGGAGGAATAGACAAAATAGTGAAAATAGATCAAAGGCAATAACAGTAACCATAAAATAATTTTACATGCATAGCCATCATTCATCTAGTATAATATCACTTTCTTGGTTAAGTTGGGTAATAATTATAAAGAGTACATATTCTAACTGGCACTTTAATAAGTAAACTCTAGAGTCTGGGTAGTTATTATCTGAATCAAATGCCTGGTGTTGGGCTATGGATGCTTTTTACTGTCATTGATCTTTTTAAAGGAGGAAGGGAATTTAGCTTCCCATTTTTTTCTCTAGAGTGATGCTTTAAGTTACTTTCATTCATTTATAAATGTTAACCAAAAAAATCATTAAATATTTAAAAGGAAAATCTTAACCAAAACATAAATTGTATCCATAAAGATCAAAGCTGAATTGGGATATGGACATCTGGATTGTAGTTCTGGCCTGGTGTTGTGTAAATCACTGTCCATCCGTGGGCATAATTTGCATAATGTAAAATGAGAAAGTTGGAGAGTCTAATCATTTAAGTCATTTCTACCTCTGAAAAAGCATCGTTCTTAACTCAAACAATCTAATTTAGTCAACCATGAATTAATTGATTTAACTGGCTAAATGATAAAATAAGTATATAGAGAAACCTTTACTCAAATTTGTGTGGGTGTTTGTGTCAATCATCAAGATCACATAATTAAGCAAAAACATTGGCATCTTGTGTTTTAATATAGGTGACATTTTTAAGAAATTACCAGTACCAAAGTTAATGTAGATTAAGATAATGCTTTTCTATCTTGATGAGAAGTCCCAGGTATAAAACGTTTCTAAAATGGTATCTGAAAAACGATATCTTAGGAAGCTCCTGTGTTTTGTTTCATGGTTGCATGTTATGTAGAGTTGAAGACTCTAAAAATAATCAAAGGCTGAGAATTCATTTGCTTTACCACATTCATAGATAATTTATGGATGATTTTGCACTTCTGTAACACCCAAGCCTCAATTCATTTTCAAATACATGAAGTGTCATTTGAAGTATACAGTGGGCTCTTAATGAAATTCTCTAGGCCTTATCTTTTAAATGTTTCAGATTCATATTTTATACTTGGTAAGAATACCAGAGTAACCTTCATACATTTTCATAGTCTATAAGCTGAACTAAAACTATGTGATTTAAAAAAAAAAGAAGAGTTTAAGTTCAAACCATATTGCTTTGTAACAACAGATACTTGTGTCCTATATCAAATGCCATATGAAAAATATTATATTTCCGCTTTTTGCAATTTTAGTAAGAGATGTTCATTTGAGAGCAAATGTCATTTTGTTAGTGGTAGCTTTTCATTGTTTATACTTGTAATTTCTTTTTTCTCTTTGTTGGAAAATTTAAGATCTGCAGAAGATGGATTAAAAGAAAATACAGCTGACCCTTGAACCACACAAGTTTGAGCTATGCAGGTCTTCTTATACATGGATTTTTTTTTACTGTGCAATACCATAAAATTATTTTCCTTAGGATCTTCTCAATAACATTTTCTTTTCTCTAGCTACTTTATTATACAAATATAGCATATAATACATATAACATACAAAATACAGGTTAATTGACTGTTTATGTTATTGGTAAGGCTCCTGGTCAATAGTATGTTATTAGTAGTCAAGTTCTGGGGGGTTCAAAAGCTATACAGGGATTTTTAGCTGAATGGAGGTCAGTGCCTTTAACCCCAGTGTTGTTTAAGTGTCAACTGTATACTATAGCATTTGTTTAAAAATTAGATTAACAGAATAGTAGATATTCAAAGTTGACTACCACATATTTAAAATAAACATCAGCTTATGGCGTCAGTGAACGTATTTTTATGTAATAAGAAAATATATTTAGGGCTCCTGGGTGGCTCAGTTGGTTAAGCAACTGACTTCGGCTCAGGTCATGATCCCAGATTCCCGGGATCAAGTCTCGCATTGGTCTCCCAGCTCCATGGGGAGTCTGCTTCTCCCTCTGACCTCCTCGGCTCTCATGCTCTCTCTCACTCTCTCTCTCTCAAACAAATAAATAAAATCTTTAAAAAAAAATACATTTAAATTGATTGTTAATGTGGAATAACATCCCACCCTCTCTGAAAGTTTTCATCTTTGAGTTAGGAGGTCACTAAATGAAATTGCTCTCTGTTGGGAAACCATGATGCCTCCAACATAGGTGCAAAGGGCAAAGATCACTGAAATAAAGAAACTTCATCATTTGCTTTAGACAAGTAAGCAAGCCTGATAGACACTTGGTTACTGCCAACCTCACACAGGCTTTGGATTTTCTCTTGCTTCCGTCTGCTTTCAGCTTTTCTTCTGGCCTGATACATTTAAAAATATGGGGGAAAGAGGATTCCTGAGGAGCAGGCAGGTTCCATTGCCACTACCACTTCAATAGTGGAGGTGATGCACTGTGGAAACCGAGGGGAGGGATTGTGTTGTTGGCTCCAATCTTCATCCTTTCCTATATTCAAATACATTGCAATGTAACTTTTTAGTTTGTGCAAGATAAAGATAATTAATATTCATCCGTTCTTGCTGCTGGGCATTAGGCTTTCCTTGTAACTTGATTGGATAAATATAGACTGACACAACAGTGAACTAGCTTTGTATCAACATCTTAAAAGATCTCTTGTGTAACCACTTGATTGGCTTCAACTCTATCAGCTCAGTGAGAAAAACATACCCAGGACTGTCTGCTGGTTGAGGGAAAGGAGTGAACATGTGGTACAGACCCCTTCCCCCAACGAAGCTGCTGCAGCCCAAACCAGCCTATATATAATAAGCAAATGCTTATTTCTGCTTGCTGCTGAGATTTTGTCCATATGAAATGTCCTTTTTATCTTTAGTAACATTTTTGGGTTTATTTTTTATTTTTTTGTCCAAATTTTTATTTAAATTCTAGTTAGTTAACATACAGCACAGTATTGGTTTCAGGAATAGAATTCAGTGGTTCATCACTTATATACAACACCCAGTCCTCATCAGAACAAGTGGCCTCCTTAATACCCATAAGTCATCTAGCCCATGCCCCAACCACCTCCATCCTTCAACCCTCAGTTTGTTCTCCATCTTCAAGAGTCTCTTGTGGTATGTTTCCCTTCTCTACCCGCCCCCCCCATATTCATCGGTTTTGTCCTTAAATTCTACATATGAGTGAAATCATATGGTATTTGTCTTTCTCTGACTGACTTATTTCACTTAGCTTTATACTCTAGCTCCAGCCACATCATTGCCAATGGCAATGATTTCATTATTTTTGGTGACTGAGTAATATTCCATTGCATGTATGTACCACATCTTCTTTATCCATTCATCAGTCAATAGACGTTTGGGTTCTTTCCATAGTTCAGCTATTGTTGATAATGTTGCTATAAGTATCTGTGTGCATGTATCCCTTTGAATCTGTATTTTTGTATCCTTTGGGTCAATACCTAGTAGAGCAAGTGCTGGCATGTAGGGTAGATCTATTTTTAACTTTTTGAGAAACCTCCATAATGTTTTCCAGACTGGCTGCTCCAGTTTGCATTCCCACCAACAGTGCAAGGGAGTTCCCCTTTCTCTGCATCCACACCAACACCTGTTGTTGCATGTGTTGCTAATTTTAGCCATTCTGACAGGGTTGAGGTGGTATCTCATAGCTTTGATTTGCATTTCCCTGATGATGAGTGATGTTGAGCATCTTTTCATGTGTCTGTTAACCATCTGGATGTCTTCTCTGGAAGTCTATTCATGTCTTCTGCCCATTTCTTAACTGTATTATTTGGTTTGGGGGTGTTAAATTTGGTAAGTTCCTTATATATTTTAGATATTAACCCTTAGTCAGATATGTTATTTGTAAATACCTTCTCCCATTCCAAAGGGAGTTTTTTGTTTTTTAGTTTTGTTGATTCTTTCCTTCTCTCTGCAGAAGTTTTTTTTTTTACCTTGATGAATCTCAGTTCAACTTTGCTTTAGTTTCCCCTGCCTCTAGTGACATGTCTAGTAAGAAATTACTACAACTAGGGTCAAAGAGGTTGCTGCCTGTGTTCTCCTCTAGGATTTTGATGGTTTCCTATCTCACATTTAGGTCTTTCATCCATTTATTTTTGTGTATGGTATAAGAAAATGATCTGGTTTCATTCTTCTGAATGTACTTGTCTTGTTTTCCCAGCACCATTTGTTGAAGAGACTGTCTTTTTTTCCATTGGATATCCTTTCCTGCTTTGTTGATGATTAATTGACTATATAATTGTGGATCCATTTCTAGGTTTTCTATTCTGTTCCACTGATCTATGTCTGTTTTTGTGCCAGTACCATACTGTCTTAAAGACTACAGCTTTGTAATAGAGCTTGTCCAGAATCATGATGCCTCCACCTTTGCTCTCCTTTTTCAGGATTGTTTTGACAACTTGGGGTCTTTTGTGATTTTAGGATTGTTTGTTCTAGTTCTCTGGATATTGCTGTTGGTATTTTGATAGGGATTGCATGAAATATGTAGATTGCTATAGGTAGTATAGACAGTATAGACACTTTAACTATGTTTGTTATTCTAGTCCATGAGCATGGAAAGTTTTTCTATTTCGTTGTATCTTCTTCCATTTCTTTCATAAGTGTTTTATAATTTTCAGAGTACAGATCTTTTACCTCTTTGGTTATATTTATTCCTTGGTATCTCGTGGTTTGGGTGCAATTGTAAATGGGATCAATTCCTTGATTTTTTTTCTGCTGCTTCATTACTTGTGTATAGAAATGGAACAGATTTCTGTACATTGGTTTTTATGTCCTGTGACAATGCTGAATTCATGTATTAGTTCTAGCAATTTTTTGGTGAATTCTTTCTGGTTTCCTACATAGAGTATCATGTTGTCTGCAAATAGTGAAAGTTTGACTTCCTTGCTGATTTGAATGCCTTTTATTTCTTTTTCTTATCTGATTGCTGAGGCTAAGATTTCCAGTACTGTCTTAAATAGTGATGGTGAGAATGGACATCCCTGTCTTACTCCTGACCATGTAGGAAATGCTTTCAGTTTTTCCCCATTGAGGATGACATTAGCTGTGGGTCTTTTGTATATGGCCTTCATGATGTTGAGATATATTGTATCTATCTCTAGTTTGATGAGGGGTTTTATCAAGAATGGTTGCTATATTTTGCAAAATGCTTTTTCTGCATCAATTGAGAGGATCATATGGTTCTTAGCCTTTCTTTTATTAATGTGGTATATAACATTGGATGATTTATTGAATATTGAACTACCACTGCAGCCCAGGAATAAATCCTGCTTGATCATGGTGAATAATTGTTTTGATGTGGTGTTGGATTCAATTTGGTAGTATCTTGTTGAGAATTTTTCCGCCCATGTTCGTCAAGGATTTTGGTCTATAATTCTCCTTTTTCATAGGGTCTTTGTCTGGTTTTATGGAAACTCTTCCATTATTTTTGGGAACAGTTTGAGAAGAATAGGTATTGACTCTTCTTTAAATATCTGGCAAAGCACAGCAGAAAGCCAGTACAAAGTCTCACTGCCCTCAGCCAGTGCCTCCTATCATATGTTAGTGAGTGGGGGAGCTCATTGGTGCCTGCCAAGTCCCTTGTCCCCAGAGAGGTCACAACCCCTCTCCCAAATGCAATCTAAGCAAGGGAATTGCTTCTCCCCATGTGACCTAGGGGATCCTCAGACCACACTTTCTGCTCCCGAGTCTCTGCCCTGCTTTCCCACCGGAGCACTGCTAAGTCTGACAGGAGTGACCCTGGCGATGTAACAGGACTCTAATACTTCAGAATCTACACTCTGCTATTTATAAAGATGTGTGATAGTCCACTCCTCTCCTTTTCCCCATCAATGGTGTTCAGGAGAGTTTTTCTTGTACAATTCCCTGGGTGTACTTCCACTCTTTCCCTCTCTTTTTTTCTTTTTCTCTGGTTCCTCTCTCTGTGATCAAGGCCTCCTTCCCACTGCAACACCCATAGCTCTTCTTCCCCCAACTCTCCACAGTTCCTATCTTCCACGAGGTGGGGTTTTGTTGCTTGTTTTTTTGGTTTTTTGTTTCTTTGTTTGTTTCAGCTCTGGTTGTGCATTTTTACTCTCTCAGTCCTCAAATCAATTTCTTGGGTGTTCAAAATCATTTGATATTTATCTATCTGTGTTTGAGGGATGAGGCCAGCCTAGGGTCTCCCTACTCCACCACCATCTTAAGTGCTGTCCAGATTGTATTTCCGTGTTTTATATGACCAGAAATATCTTGTACACTTGTACATTTGACCCAAAAGTTTTTTAACCCACTGAGCCACCCAGGCGCCCCAAAAGTTTTTTAAATCAGTTAAGAGAAGATACGTTTTTATACTGTCTTTCATAATTATATAATTACTTAAATAGTGTTCTTTTTTCATGTGGATTTGCTTTATTATCTGGAAACACTTAATTTCAGTCCTAAGAGCTTTCTTTAGTATTTACTGTAAGGTAGTTCTGGTAGCAACACGTTCTTGAAGTTTTTATTTATCTGGTAAATTCTATTTCACCTTCCTCTTTTTTAAAGATAGTTTTCTGGATATAGGATTCCTGATGGACAGTTTTTATCTCTAAGTATTTTCAGCATATTATTCCATTGCCTGATGGCTTCATTGTTTCTGCTGAGAAGTTAGCTATTAATTTTACTGGGGTCCCCTTGTGAGTGATGTTATTTTTCTCTTGCTGGTTTCAACATTTTCTTTTTTTTTTTTTTTTTTTTAGATTTTTATTTATTTATTTGACAGAGAGAAATCACAAGTAGGCAGCGAGGCAGGCAGAGAGAGAGGAGGAAGCAGGCTTCCCGCTGAGCAGAAAGCCCGATGTGGGGCTCGAACCCAGGACCTGGGATCATGACCTGAGCCGAAGGCAGGGGCTTAACCCACTGAGCCACCCAGGCGCCCCTAGTTTCAACATTTTCCTCTTGTCTCTGACAACCAGCATTTTTACTATGATGTGTTTGTTTGTCTATCTTTTTAAATTTATCCTACTTAGAGTTTGTTGAGTTTTCCTTGATGTGTTGTTTACTGTTCTTCTATACATTTTAGAAATTTTTAGTCATTATTTTTATTACCATTTTCTGCCTATATTTCTTTCTCCTCTACCTCTGTTTCTATTATGCATATGTTTGCATACTTAATAGTGCACACATTCCTTTGAGATTCTGTTCACTTTTCTTTATTATTTTTCCTTCTGCTCTTTAGTTTGCCTAATCTTACATAATCTCTCTCTCTCTTTTTTTTAAGATTTTATTTATTTATTTGACAGAGAGAGATCACAAGTAGGCAGAGCGGCAGGCAGAGAGGGAAGCAGGCTCCCTGCAGAGCAGAGAGCCCAATGAGGGGCTCGATCCCAAGACCCTGAGATCATGACCTGAGCCGAAGGCAGAGGCTTTAACCCATTGAGCCACCCAGGTTCCCCTTACATAATCTCTTTTGACCTATTTTTGAGTTCACTAATACTTTCTTCTGTCTGTTCCAATCTATTGTTGAGCTTCTCTAGTGATTTTTTTTTGTAATTTGAGTTACACTTTTCAACTTCACAAGTTCCATGTGAAGCTTTTTCATAATTTCTATCTTTATTGATATAAATCATCAATTATATCTTCTTTTATATCTGCTTTCCCTTAGTTCTGTCAACATACTTATAATGATTGTATTGAAGGCTTTTTCTGTTAAATCTTATACCAGGTCACTCTCACAGACAGTTTGTCTTGTCTGCTCTTTTTTTTTTTTTTTCTTTTCAAATGTAAAAAGCATACGTCCCTGTGTCTGTGCATGTCTCATAAATTTTTGTTGGAAACTTGAATTTTTGGACAATATATTGTAGTAACTTATTGTTGGTTCTCTCCTCCCTCCCATACCCACTGTCCATGTTAAGGTCCTTGGTTTGTTATAATATGCTTATTTATTTTTAATGACTGCCTGGATGATTTTAGTGAAGTCTAACTCTTCACCTCAGGAATATACAATTGTAAGCCTGTGATGTATAGTTCTGGGTGTGCCTACAGTCATCCTAGGATAACAGTGGTTTGTGTAGTGCTCTCTTTCCTTGACCACACCCAGCTGTGAATCTCCACTGGGCATTGGTTTGCTCTACCGTTTCAATGATTTTCTGGAGTATAAATTGCTCTATAAATGAATCTGATAAAATTGTGTCTCCTTTGAAGGAATAATTTCTGAAGTCTGTGCATTATAATTTTTCTGACCCTAGGAGGGCCCCTCTCAACTCATTCATTGGTTCTCCCCTGCAAATTAGCCAGACTATAGTCTAGGCTGTATCTTAATTAAATCTACACATTTCTTCCTAATTTCCTTTCATCACAACCTCTAGTGTTCTTGAGAATGCCTGCATCCTTAAACTTTCCTACACCCTATTGCAAATGAAGTCTGTTCCTCTGAGAACATAAAAGCTATCTGTATTAAGGTCTGCTTCTTTACCCAGGCAAAATCTGAGCTAGGGCTCTAAAGCCAGTGATGGGAACAATGGCAAATTTCTTCCTAGAGACACCCACACTCTAGTCACTGAGCACCAGGTGGAGTGGTGGGAAGCAGCAGCTGAGATCTTTTTGGCTTGCTCCTCTTTGCATGAAATCTCTATCTCATGAGCCAAGACACAGGGGATTGGGGCAGTAGTATTCTCAGTGCACTGTACCCAAGATAGAGCCTTCATTCCTTGAGTGAGAGTTCACAAAACAAGGGAACACCCACCTTTTGTTTGTAATTCCTGAGACTTAGCCTCAGCAACAGGCACCTGGGGCAGGATGAGAAATGCTGAAGTTTTACAATAGTTTGCTAGGAGATGAGGGAATCCTGTGTTTGTGGCTACAGTTAGAGTGGCATCCCTATGTTGCTGAGCTACAAAGGATACAAGTAACATTCTTGGCCCAAATCTTCCAGACTCAACTTCCTTACTAAATTTTAGTAGGGTTCCTTAAATAGATGTTTGTTTATTTGCTATTTGCCCTTAGGGCTATTTTGAGAGAGTTTTGTGGGGTTTGTTGTTGTTGTTGTTTTGGGGGTTTTTTGCTTCTAGTTTCACTGAAACAGGCCAGCAATTCTCTTCTTGTTGCCATGCCAGAAGTTAATCCATCTTATTGTAGACAGAGATGGTTAAATATACAAATATGTACATATACACAGTTTAAGATACAGACATGTGTTTCCTTCCTCTGTCAGCTGAAAAAGAGTAGAAGTAATCATTCCTCTTGGCAACAGCGAATATACCTAGCACCCATTTTTTTTGGTTTATATATGATTCTTTAATGAAAAGAACCAGGGCTCCTTGGAAAAATGGGTGATTATGGAATTGGGACAGAATATATACAAGATGAGACTGGGGTGTCTTGTAGTCCCAGAAAGTAAAGAATGACTCAAAATGCACACATACCTGTATAAATACAAACAGGGAGCTTATATAAGGAATGTAGGAACCAACTGAAAGACCTTTCAATGGACAAAGCTGGAACAATTTGTTTAACAAACTAAACATAGTATTGAATTATAATCCAAAGCAGAAGGTAAATATCCATGAATCTACACTGTTATAAATAAATGAATGAGGGAGAAGAGGCAAATATCCTGTGTAAAAGAATCTCCCATGCAAAGGATTTATGGAAATACTTGATCCTCAAGGAGGTAGAGTATAATTCCCCACTTATTAAGTGTGTACTGTGTAGTGACTTTCATCTAGAGAGCACAGTACCAAATAGGGGATAAAATAGAGTAATTTTACAGTGGGGAAATCTGAAAATTATTACCTCAGCCTGGTGATCAAAGTGAACATCAATTATGATGAGTTGTGTTGAGGATATATACCCTTGATATGATAGTAAGAAAATGGCACTTTACCTCTATGGTCTTCCTCTCAAAAACCCATAACACAAATCAGATCATAAGAAAAGCATCAGACAAATCCCAGTAGAGAGACTCCCTACACATATAAAATTCTTAGGACTGTCAAGGTCATCAAAAACAAGTAATGTCTGAGGAATTGTCACAACCAAGAGGAACCTAAATGGACAAGACAACTAAATATATGTGGTATTGCAGATGAGAGCCTAGAAAAGAAAGTGGTCATTAGGTAAAAACTAAGGAAATCTGGATAAAAGATGAGTTTGAGTTAATTATACTGTATCATTAATGGTTCATTAATTGTGTCAAATATATCACACTAATGTAAGATGTTAATAGGAAAAAATGAGTGTGGGTATATGGGAACTCTCTGTACTATCTTCACAATTTGTCTGTAAATCTTAAACTGTTCTCAGATATAAATTTTATTTTAAAAAGAAGTGAGGAAATGAGCTTTCTATACTGTTGATATCTGTGGGAAGTCTATTCCAGTGTGATGGATTAGCCAGTACTATGATAGAAATATGTCTTGTGGGCCAGAGGCACAAAGAAGAGAAAAATGTGGTTGGAGTGGAATGAACATGGGGAAAGTAATATTAGAAGAAGTTAGAGAGGTAACAGAGGAGGGGAGGAAACAGATTATTTTATGATTTAGTGGCTACTTCAAGGATTTGGGTTTTACTATGACTGAAAAAAGGAGTCATTGGTGTTTATGCAAGGATTACTGGTTGTTGTGTTTGGAAAACTGAAAACAGTGAAAGATGATCAAGAGTAGAAGCAGAGATAATGGTTACATACTGTAATGGAGAGTTGATATTGTTAGCAGTGGGGGAAAATATTTGACTTTGGATATGTAGAACCAGCAAAATAATGATGGACTATTTAGTGTGAGAAAAAGAGATGTATCAAGAGTGACTCAATTTAGGGAGTACTTGCAAAGATTGACTTGTCATTAGCTGTGATATAGTTGAAGAGGGTATTAAGGGAAAAATTGGAGACTCAGATGTGAGTATGTTTGGCTTGAGGTATATGTTAGCATCCAAGAAGAACCAAGTCAGCAGAGGAATGAAGAAACCTGGAGTTCACCCGTGATAACCAGGCTATATTTGTAAATTTGTTAACAGTTAACATATGAATAGTGTTTAATGCCTTCAGACTGTCTGAGGTCACAAAGGGAATATATAGAGAAGTCCAAGAAATGATTCTTTGTGGAATCCACCATTAAGAGGTCAGGATAAAGAGAAAAATATTTAGAAAGAGCTGCCAATGATGGGGCATCTGGCTGGCTCAGTTGGCAGAGCATATGACTCTTGATCTCAGGGTTGTGAGTTCAAGCCCCATGTTGGGTGTGGAGCCTACCTAAAAAAAATAAAATTAAATTTAAAAAAAGGAGCTGCCAATGAGGGAGAAGAGGAGGAGGAAGAAGAGGAAGAAATGGGGAAGAAGAGGAAGAAAGAGAAATTTAGTATATCAAAAGAAAGAAGTATTTCTGGGAAGAAGGATCTCCGCTGTGGCACATGTTGCCGCTGGATCAATAAGATGGCTGAGAGTTGACTTTGGGTTTATTAATAGGAAATCACAGCTATCATAACTAGCCAACTTTGGGTAAGGGAGAGGGTAGTAAGGGTAAGAATCTCATTTTGCCAGAATATATAAACTATTTTAAAAAGCCGTGTGACAGCAAGTAAAATGGCAGTATCAAGAACAGGAGAAGCTTATTCAGTAACAACACAGTATTTATGCACTTATTGGCATGATTCAATAGAGAGAGGACAGTAGTGATAATTAGAGAGGAAGAGGATTTGCTGGAGTGATGGTTTTGAGTAGCTGAAAAGGATTGGTGCCTTGTATGCATGTTGAGGATTAGTCTTAGGACTATGGACAATGTAGCTTCAGTAAGAGGAATGGAAGCAGAGAAGGTAGGTATAGTTGCTCACATTGGGGGTGGGGGTAGTTGTGGAGGTGAAAGTTTGTGCAAGTTCTCTTCCTCTTGCTTCCATTTTCTATTACTAACACCATTATTGTTGCCACTAATGATAACTTCCTTCCCTAGTTTAAAAATTTGTTTCAATACCCAAATAAGATTATCACTGTAAATTACAATTGAAAAAAGATTATTAAACTTCATACCACATTTTCCTTGTGATAAGTCAGACAATGAGTAAAGATCATATCTGGATGGCAATATCTGCTCTAAACTGAACACTTCCTAATGGTAGGGTTCTTGTTAAATTAGCATTTTTTTTTTCTTTCAGCAAAACATTGTAATAAGATGGCAGACTCCAAGAGTATTCCTTCAACTGGAATATAGATCATAAGACATAATGACAAGACTACCTCTCTTGGAATGGCATATCTTAATAAAATGATATCAGTGCTCTCTAGAATGTAAATAAATGATTGCTTCTGGAATATGTAAGTGAAAATAAGCACAAAAATAAGTTTCTGATGAGAAACTCATTGACTGTCAGTAGGCTTGTTTGAAAATCATTATTCAATGCTCAGTAACTGCTCAGAATATAGTAGGTAATTAATCAATGTTTTGAGGGACACGTGAATGGTTAGAACTAAGTCTCCATGGTATCCTGAATAGTAACCTATAATCAGGATTCTTTGATGTAGTTTATTGAAAGAGAGTAGGGAAAAATGTGTTTGTAAGAAAAAAATTTATAAAGGCATTCTTTTTTTTTTAAGAAAGTTTTTTTTTTGAAGATTTTATTTATTTATTTGATAGATAGAGATCACAAGTAGGCAGAGAGGCAGGCAGAGAGAGCGAGAGGAGGAAGCAGGCTCCCTGCTGAGCAGAGAGCCCGATATGGGGCTCGATCCCAGGACCCTGGGATCATGACCTGAGCCGAAGACAGAGGCTTTAACCCACTGAGCCACCCAGGCGCCCCTATAAAGGCATTCTTAAATGAACTTTTCTCATCAAGCAACAGAGGTAAAGGAGGCAGAAAGTTCCTAATCAATGTTAGCTCAAAAAGGAAAAGGAAAATGCAGAAGAAAGGAAGGAAAAAGGAAGGAAGGAAGAAAAAAATAAGTAACAAAAAAGAAGGAACCATGTTCCTTGGATCTGTCACCTTTTTAGGCTTCCCCTTGCCAACACTTGACTTGCCCTTATCTACATGGACCTGGGGCAGTGCGTATTACTGTCATAATCTGTGACACTTCCTTGGGAATCTCAGTCAGGTCTTCATCTGTAAAGGTTCCTAGGTTAAGAAGAACTATAATAAAATCTCCTATGTGGTATCTATATGCCCAGCTTCAAACATACACATCCATGAGTGCTTGTTATATTCTCACTGTTTATTTACATGCCCAGAATGTGTCTACACATGTCTATAATAGAGGCCAAAATATTTTTAAATCCTAGAAAATCCAATGGAGGGAAAATATATTTGAATTTCCTCCCTGGATAGAGACACGTTTAGTCAGAAGTTTTATGTTGACCTGTACCATTTGGTTGAATTATTTCTGGCGAGTATGGGGCATACTATTTTAATTTAGGAAATTCTGAGTGAAATAAAAAAATAAAATTTAAATAATGTAAAACAAAATTTGGAGAAGGTTAATAGGGTTGTCCCTGGCTGCTTCATGCCCAGGATCTGTGCTATGACTCTCTGCTTCTGTAGCATGTGGTGCAGCTTGCTTCTGTGGTTATTGGAGTGACAGTAGCAACTGGGTGAATGTTACTGTATTCACAGCTGCTTCCTCTAATGTCTGAAACCCCAAACCACAGAGAGGTGCCTCCCAGGGATTATAGGATGAAGAACAACCATTCTGGTGGGTATAATTGAGAGCAGAATGTCCTTTCACTTTCTGTAAAATTAGAAGTTCTGATAACAGATCTACCTTAAAATGACCTGAAAAAATGAATGCATAGACTCAGATGTGTGTGGGAAGAGAGTGCAAGAAGGACCAAGTGAAGAGATTGAAAGAGAAAAAAGAGGTAGCCTTGGGCCCAGGCTGCATCATCCTCTCTTATTGGAAGGAAAGAATGACACAGAGATGAGGATGTACCTTCTGGCGTTTAGAGCTTTCATGTATGAAGACCTTTCCTGTAACATTTAGTGCTGAAGGCTTGACCCGAGGATTGTGTAGGAGTTATGTAATGCACTTTACATCCTGGAACACTGGCTTCTGAGAGAGAAAAGATGGATTGTGTGACCTGCTTTGTGATTTGATAGTTGTTTAAATCATAGGCAAGTTATTTACTTCTTTAAACCTCCATCTGTAAAATGGAGATTAAAGCACCAGTCACCCTAACTGAAGAAACATTGAGTGGCTCACTTGAGACAATGCACGGCAAGCACTTTGCATGATGTGCTATGATGTGGTCAAATGGGAAGACCATGGAATTGAGTCAGGCTTCTCTTAAATCTCTCTCTTTCTCTTTTTCATTCACTGACAGTATATCTCTGGACACATTAACTTTACCTCTCTAAGCCCTATGTTTCCACATTGAAAAATGGGGAAGCTAATCAAACTCCCCTCACAGGATTATTGTGAGAAATAAATAAAATAATTCATCTAGAGTGTTTGGCATAATACCTGGCATCGAAAAGTAATAATTATTATTACTAAACAGGAGGCATTGTTTCAATAATGCTAGTGACATTTCACTTTTCACTTAACCTGGGTGGAAAAAAAAAATTACAGAACACATCTTGTTTGTAAAAAAGCAATGGCCCCTTGGGGAATGCTTCCTACTATTACTTCATCAGAATCATGGGAAGAGTTTCAGGGGTAAGCTACTCTGTATGTGCTTTTTTTCTCTATGGCTCCCAGTCTTAATTTCTGAACCAACAGAATCCTACTTTCCTTGTAACCTGTCTATTATGGGCAAAACATATTTTTAATGTTAAAATCCCCAAGAATTTCAGTGTCCTTGCACTAAATTGAGCAATGGTATATTCCTGAGCATAGGTATAACTTTGCCTATACATATATATATATATATATATATATATATATAGAGAGAGAGAGAGAGAGAGAGAGAGAGAGAGAGAGTATTGGTTGAACCAATAGCTAACCTAGTTTGTTCCAGGGACTGTGCTTGAACAAGTATCATAGACAAATACATATGCCTTAAGACCCTAAAATCTATAATATCACCCCCATGCAAATTAGTAGGTAAAAGGTATGGAATATGGTTAGATTAAAACAATGAATTATTTTATTGAAAGTAATTTCAGTGAGATATCTGTAAATGATTGAATCATGAAGAAAAGGACTCTGTATATTTTATATCAAGAATCACCTCAAATCTTTATTTGAGCTCTCTTAACTTCCCCTAGGCTGATAGAGCAGTAGACAATAATGAGGAAGAAACATTTCCTGATGCTCACTGCCTTTTATGAACAACATCCTACCTTGCAAATATTCAGTCTTCTTGCTTTGTGGACGAGCTACCCAGTGGGGCTGTCTGGTTGGCCCATTAACTCTGCTCAGTGCATGCTTTATCATTGCTAAACAGCCTCAATTCCCAATTACAGGGTAATGGCATCATTAGTTTTGCCATCGTTATTTAGTCATAATGATAAGAAACAGAAAATATTGTAGAAATTTGGGGAGAATCGGCACACTTTAGAGCCCTGGTTCATATGAACATATCATATGCACCTGCACACCTCAGTTCATTAATAGAAACAGAAACTCTTTTTCTGATGCTCATGGTTACTAATAAAAATCAATTGCAATTGAAGGAGAAAGGAATAGGGAATAATCGTGTGACCTTTTTTCCATTTCTTGTGACCCAAAACAGAAGCTATATCAAGGAAAGTTCAAATTTAAAATATTTCTTTTTCCTGACAGAATTTCTCACATCCAAGAAGCACATTCTTAAGAAAGAAAAAAAAAATAGTATCATTTCCCAACACATTTATTTCTTAGAAAAACTCCTCTTCATCTTTCATTTCCTGGAATAATATTTTCTAACTTTGAATTACAAAAAAACACATTTTTTGACGTATGGCCCTGACTCTGACTAACATGAACACCCAATCAAGAAAGAAAACTGTAAAAGTTTATTTCCCCCTGCTTTGTAAGATATTTCATTTCTATTCGAATGTGTTATGGTATTTATGGCTGATAAATACATAAATAAAATCACCAACTTGGCTTTACGTTCATATCACCCGCATAACTCAACTCTCCAGAGAGCATTTTTTTTCTATGAGGAGCTCTGTCCATCTGTGCAGCATATTTTCACCATCATCATCATCACATTTTTTTTAACAGTTTATAAATTTCAAAGCATTTTGAGATGTCTTCATATGATTCTCCCAACTACTCTGTAGTGTTGACAGAGTAGATAGTTTCCATTTTCAGATGAAGAAATGAAGCCACTTGCTTTCTTGTATCAGAATCAAGCTTTGAACCTACTCATTTAAATATCACTGTATCAGAGCTCTATCCATCCATCTCTATGTATTTGCAGTGACAGTTGTTTTAATTTTTGGAAAGTTTATTTTGAATTATTTTTGTCCTTGTTACCATTTCTTAACAAGTTGGCTTTCTGTTCACCTACTGATTGCTTTTGCCAAATTCAGATATTACAGTTCTAACATGTTTCTTTGTGCTCAGTTTAGACATCCACTGGCCTGACTACTTTTTTGCTCCAGTTGTTATCTTTTGCTTCCTACAGCTCAATTTTGTGATATGTTTGTTCTGAATGTTCTTCTTCTTCTCTCTGGCTGTGGGTGGGTGCTTTAGACATGGTGGATGTTTTTTTCTCATGGCTTATTCGTGTACTGGTCAATGTACAGACCACTTTCACAGTGCCAAAAAGCAGCATCACTGAAGTGAATCAACAACCTGTCTTCCAGTCCCGGGACGGAGAAGGCTTAATTTGAAATGTTGTCTTGAGCATTTCTCTCTGCTCTAGGGAGGTGGGGAGACCAGGAAAAACCACATCAGCCAATATGGATTTATTGTTCCAAAAATATGTTACGTCAAAATGAATGTTTTAAGTTGTTGAGGACAATTGTATGATATTTTTCTCTTCCTTCTTGATTTTAGACTATTGATTTGACTGCCTATAGCAATACTTTTCTGTTTTACAAACTGCTCTGAATCAGTATTCAAGGCATAAAGGGATCTAAGGAGGACCTGATAAGTTTACTTAGGTAGAGTGACTCAGCCATGGGGAACAAGATTTTCGAGCTCACATTTTGCTGGTGTTGTTGTTATTGTTACTCTGACTTTCTCAATTACATTTTGACACTTCAGATTGTTAATTACTTTCTGGATACATGAAAAATTACTGTATATGAAGCCTTGTTGAATGGCTGTGTTATGCTCAGTCTACATGCTATCGTCATCTCTATTTTTACTCTTTTAGTTAGGGTTTAATTCAAAGAAAAATCTACTTTAACACAATCACTGCCCCTTATACCTTACTAAAAGTTCAACAAGAATTTCTTTCTTTTTTTATTTAAGAATTTCTTTTAAGAAGCAGAAAATTGCAAAAATACTCCTCTTTCACTTTGCCCCTTATCCTAAAAGTTCCGCAAAGATATCTTTATGGCATGACTAGCTTCCTTCCTAGGGATGCAGAGAAACAACTAGTTTTGTCTAAAAGATGTAGAAACCTTTCTATATTTATGAATTATAATGAACTAGTTCACCTCATTGGGGAATTGTAATAAATTATTCCTGATTTTTCATATGAGCATTGATAGCATTAAGCTTAGGAGGTAATATCTTAGGAATTGACTTTTATATCATAAAATGCCCATTTGGTTCACTTGTGAGGCTTATTTAAAGACAGGTGTCCACATTGTTACTGAGTGCCTTTTGAAAATTTATGAATTGCAGGTCTATACCTGGGGATATCTGGGTAGTATAACAAGTTCTCTGCTTTATAATATCGTCTTCCATGCTCCATTTATTCATGTTTCACTTAAAGAAGCATTATGGAACAGGGAATAACAATAATATAATAGCTATAGTGATTAAATTTGGACAAACCTGAGTTGAAATTCTAGCTTGGCTACTTACCAGCTTTGGGCCCTGTCAAATTCATTAATCCTTACCTACCTGACAGGTTTTGGGGGTTAATGAAGGAAACGGATGTAAAGTGCTTAGTGCCTGATGTATATTGAGGGCGCCATATATAATAAATTTTATTATTATTTTTGTTGCTATGGTTATCTTTTCAGTTATGATGCATTTAGATATCTATGGCATAAATGGGATGGATATGTTTTTCTCATGGAGATGAAATTTTAAAATTTTGAATTCTTTGAAAAAAGCACAGATTTTTGAAGAGAAATTCTATTTAGAATAAAGAACATTTTATTCCATGTGATCACCTTAGTGTTCTTAATCTAAAATTCTCAAGAATAGGAGGGACTGTTAGTCTTTCAGTTTCTTCCTCCTCCAACCTTGTTTCTCTTTACTGAGCATTCTCATTAAGTGTCTGGTGTACATCTGATGTACATCTTTCCTTGTTAGAGTATCTGGAATAGAAAAATGCCTCCTCCATTTGAATCATGCTCTCTCTTTAATTGACTCTAGTTCTATATCATGAAAGCCATAGAAAATAAATTTATTCTGAGTTCCATCTGATGAAACTTTAGATATGATTTTGAAAACAGCTATTAAATCTCTCCTTCATGTCTTCTCTTTTTATATGACATGCTTTCTAATTTGTCATGGTTTCTAGTCAAGTCAGCATCTTAGTACCTCTCTACTGAGTGTGTTCATATTTTCACAGAAGTAGGCACAATCCCTAACAGTTTGTGATAGAGGATCTCATCTCACAGCCATCTCTCCTTCCTTTCTTCTACTTTTCCTGGTCACAGTGTACTGCCGATCACATCATGCCATTGGCCAATAAAAAAGAGTTACATTTTCTCATCCATTTAAATTACTTTGCTCAAATCATATTCCCATCATAGGTTCAGTGGCCTAATTGTTGATCTCATGTCCCAAACTGTATAGTTATTTATTACATTTTTTTTCATTATTGTATTTGGTCAATTGAAATCCTTTTCTGGAATTTGACTCATTCATGTAAAGTATTGCTATTCTGGGACAATTTAGCAAATCTATAAGTGACATTACAATCTTTCCTTACATACCATTTGAGGTCTATTACCTCTTCCTTTGCATAATAATCAAGCATTTACAAATCCACTTGACAGAAGAGGAATAACTGACTAATGGATATGACTCTCTACTCCCTATCCCTTGACTTTAGCCCCTATCCTTTCCCTATCTCCATTAGGAGGATTTTATCTGCGCATATAATCTCTGGTCTTTTGGAATACAAAATCATGAAAAGAGATGATGAAAAGTTGAGAGAAAAAGAAAGACCAGAACTGGTCTGAGAATAAGGTGATTCATAGGAGGGAATAAGGATTGAGGGAGATATATATTAGAAATAATTTTTAATTACTTATGTTAGTTACACTGAGATGCTTTCTTGTGACTCCTGCAGAGACTAATATATGTTGATTCCAAGTTGTATGATTATTCTGCACATATTCCATTTTACTTTCAGAAAACAATTTTTAAAACATTTCAAATGTGTTTTGAAGTCAACACAGTCCATATCAGCTGGGATTTTTTCTTTCCTTGTCGAAAGATTCATGAACTTATACCAAGAAATAAGATGTCAACCTAAATATACAGTAAAATTGAAGCAAGAATGAATTACCAGAAACTGAGTTTATTCAGAAATAACAAAGGAATTGCAACTCCAAAAACACAGGCTGGGAGCAAGCCACAGTGAGTCCATTGAAGGTTTAAGGCAAGCTGTAATTAAGGGCAAGGAGTAAACAAACCAAGAAGGCCCAGCCAGAGTACAAGCAGTAAGTTCATTGCCTTAAGGACGGACAGAAATCACTGATGAATGTTCATTGACCAAGAGACAAGTTTCCATCTGCTATAAATCAGGCATTTAGGAAAAATCATTCTCTCAGTTCTTAAGTTCTGTTCTTCTGAGGGTGTGTGTGAGAGATTTTCCATTTCATACCCTTTGTTTCCATTTTAGAATGGAATTTGTTCACAAAGGACATGACACTACCTAAGAATCATGGATCATTTTGTCAGTCCTTTGATCTTCAAACAAAAGCATATCTAAATTTGGGTATAAGGTAAATTTAGGGTATTTTGTCTTGTCATTTTGAAATGCAAGTGAGTGTCATTAAAGTTGCAAATAGAGTTTATAGGTATATGCACTAAAAATTAAAACTTGAGAGAGAGACTACATAAATATAAAAGTGCTTTATACATGGATAGATTTGAACCTCAACAGTTTATACTCAGCAGTTCCAACAGCTGTAAAAAGACTTGAGTAGATACAAAATTGAAAAAACTGTTTTCCTTTTTAAAATGCTTAAATTTAAATGTTAACACAAACAGATTTTACCCATGGAGCCTCCTTCATGCAGACCGACACATAGGATGCAGAATAGGCCTAAAGGCCACATTAAACTGGAAGTCTGAAAACAGTACAGTGACTTGGGATACAGTCGTATATTGATCAGCAATCCCTTCTTCATTTGCCTGTGCAGACATAGCACTAGTAGTACTGTTTTCTACCACATAAACACATACAGTAATATATGATATAGTAATGAAAACATACAAGCATTATACCTTTATGTATAAATATGTATATAGGGATGCATGGGTGACTCAGTCTGTTAAGCTCTACCTTCGGCACAGGTCATGATCCCAGGGTCCTGGGATCGAGCCCTACATCAGGCTCCCTGCTCAGCGGGGAGCCTGCTTCTTCCTCTCCTTCTGCCTGCCACTCCCCCTGCTTGTGCTCTCTCTCTCTGTGTCAAATAAATAAATAAATAAATAAACAAAACAACTATATATATATATATCATAGTATTTCCAATTAAGGTGACTTTCTAATTCTTATTTTTCTATTCTTAGTTTTCTAATTCTTATTTTTTTAAGTTTTTATTTATCTTTATTGGTAATCTTTATATCAAACATGGGGCTTAAACTCACAACCCTGAGATCAAGAGTTACATGTTCTTCTGTCTGACCCAGCCAGGCACCCCTAATTCTTATCTGAAAACACTATGAGCAACTTAGTTCCCTGAAAGATGCCATATCTGCTATCATATCTGAAACTACCCTTTTCTCATCTTGTTTCTCTTAATACAACCCTGGGCAAGTAACTTCATATCTCAGTGTCTTCATAGCTAAAGCGAGAGGATTAGTCTAAATGACCTCTTATCATTCAATCAGTTTATGATTGGAAGATATCATAATGAGTGTCTAGTTCTTGGCAGGTGGAACATAACCAAAAGAGTTCAGGGTTTGTTTTTTTTTTTTAATGACAAAAAAAAATAAAATATGGCTTCACTTCCCCTTTTTCAAAGTGACCGCTTGCTCTCAGGAATGAGGATTGATGATGTCAATCCGTACATGAAAAAAAAAATAGAATTTTCTGACATTAATTGACCCATTGGCTATAATAGCATCATATCTTTGTTATGGACATTTTGGAAGAATGTCAGCATACCTACCAAAGAGAAGGTGCCTAGGGCGGGATGTGACAGAGAAAAGAAACTGCTTTAATTGTGAAAGAATCAGCAGGTACAGAGGAAGAAAACCAAATTATTCCTAGCATAAGCAAGATATAGTAGAAATAAATGAGCCATAGGAAAGTAAGAGGTACTTAGAGTAAATTGCTCAAAGACCTTAGAGCCATCATAACCAGCCTAACATAATACAGAAGAAGGGGTTTGGCAATAAATCTCCTCTATTAATTTTATTGCAAGCCAATTGTAAATCTTCAGTTAAGTTTCTTAGCATGAAAATCATGTTTTGGAAATATTTCCATTTATCATCTTCCACACTAGTATAAAGGAATAATTCTGGTGAATAGAAATTAAGAAAAGAAGATGGGGCAGCATACCTGTCCTTACATATGATCATGGATGTGCTAGATTTATTTATAAGAACAGCTAGCAGTGAAGTTGGGCACAACTTGAAATGAGCAATACCTTTTTTATTTCCCTTACATTTGTACCCCTGTTACTTTCCACTTCCTCTGAACCAGTATTTTCATGATACCTAAAACTCTCTATGGATTCCTTAACTGAATGAAGCTTCACATGCCTTGAATGACCTTCCCTCTGCTTCCAAACTTTATAATACTGCTCAAATAATTTCATGTTTTACCTTCATGCCTACAATGGTAAGATTTATTCAGACACTGTTGTTGTTGTTGTTGTTTTTCTGCAACTATTATTAGCTGGGCAAAGATCCAGGGCCTGGATACAGCAGAGATTGGAGCAACCCATGTCCTGATGGACCTTATAGGTGATAGGACTACTGACAATATACAAATAACTATAACTATATGCCAGATGGCAATAGCGCTATTTGGAAACATGAAACAGGA